>NC_056585.1:24920437-24956259 GCF_018340385.1 Cyprinus carpio | reverse complement strand
CATTCAAAAACACAGGGAAAAATTTTATCCAAACCCACTCCTGAATAGTATTTTTTTCCATGTCTCTTTTCACCCCCCGAAGTGAAAACAAAGTAGGGCCCGCTAAAGCACGTTAAAAACTTTTATTTTAATTTCAGGGCCACAGTAAATGTTAATGTCACAGGCTGCCATTTGAGGGTTATGGGGTAGGGGGAGGGCAGGTTTTTTTTGTTTGTGGGCCCGGAGTTCGGGATCTTTACAGCAAATTGAAAAGCAGATGGAATAAGGTGGCAAAGGGTTTTACTATGGTTTCGGATTTTTTGTTGAGTACTTTTGGCAGAATGCAAAAAAACTCTGTCACCTTTTAGCGGGGTTTAAAATGGGAACCACATGAGACTTGAGAACATCATTTTGCATACACAAGGCATCCCCGCCACCTTTTTCAAATGGTCGGGAGCCTTTTAACAGAGGGTTTTCCCCCAAAAGAAACACCCCTTAAATGGCAAATTTGGGGGGTTTTTTCCAAGCTGCCTTTTTAGTAGTGGCCAACACTGGCAGTGGAGAGTTTTTGGGGCCCGTTGGGAGTTTTTTTTCAAGGCCTACAGTGGAGATTTCCTTTTAGATCTTCATCGATTCATTCTTTTAAAACCCCGGGTTTGATTTTCCTTTTGGAAATTTACAGGGCTCAATGATCTTAGTGAGCTACTAAACCACCCTTTTTTAAATTCCGAGAAAACAATTTGAATTACAGCTTCGGGGGGCATTCCAAAAAAATGTGTGATTAATTGGGGAAAGAGAGGGGCCCGGGACCCCCGGACTTTATTGAGTTGGGAAGAAAACAAGGAAGGCACCATTATTTGAGGAAAACCCAAAAGAGCAAGAGGTGTTGGGGCAAATGTAGTCTAGACTAATGATGATGAGCTTTTTTCAAGGGCACAATGTAACTTTGGAAATTAAATGTTGAGGGAAAAAACAGACTGGGGAGCCGGAAGGCATTGGGTTTAGTGCTAACTAAGAAAGCATAAGATGTTACTTTGTTTCATTATAAAAGGAATTGTTGAAACTATTGCTATTGTTAAAATATGGAGAAAAGGTTTTTATTTTAGTGAAATAAATGGGAAACTTTCATGCCCCTTTTTGGGTTAAAGGGGTTTTTATCTAGACTCATTATATTAGACAGAATAACGGGGTTAGGAAAAAAGCTAAGTGAGAGGGTTTGGGCCCCGTCTGAAAAGTGAAGAGGGAAAAAATGGGAATCGGGGGAGATAAAATAGGGAGGGGAGCAGGCTTTTCACGAGTTCTTTTCACAATCATGATTTCTACCACTGCGCAAACAGAAGATGATTTCTCAGCCAATGGATATCTTAGGGTGGTTCAGACAACCCCATGGGGCTGTATACAAAGATTAAAAATAAATAACAGGCCCCGTATTTTTACACATGACACGCATAAAAGTGGCAAACTTATGTAATTTGGACTTCACAGTGGTCATTGTTTTTTATGGATGGTCTCCGTATTCCCTGCTTTAAAGAGCCAACCAGCTCTTTTCCCCCTCTCTGTGTTTAAGAAAACCAGCATGAATTTTAAAGGACTATTCGAGGTTCAGTGTACTTTGTGGCCTTTAAATTTTATACAATTTATGACTAAGGGGTAAAAAATTTTTCCTTTAAAAAAAAGCTGTTCTGATGCACAAACATTTAAACTAGATTTGTGTTAAAGCATAATAAGATTTGATAAAATGGGGTTTTTTGTCTGTAAAGCTGTGACATCATCCATTTTTGAAGTAGACAAAAGTTTAGGAGTTTGGTCCAGGAAACATTATACTTTAGTAGTTAAGTTCTTGTATGTCGATTTTTATGGTATTGTATTGTAGTATGTTTTATGGAAAAGATGCTGAGCTCACATTGAGTTGAAAGTATATACTTATACACAAAAGTTAGTACACAATGAAGACTGTATCAAAAAGTAGGCAACTTAAGAAGGGCTGCCTCTTAAGATTTCTTATTTTTGGTAAAAAAATAAAAATAAAACAAATAGAAACATTGTACATTGAAGATAAGGCATTATAACTAGGCAGTGCAACACGTGTGGAAAACACCTACTTGTTTAAAACTTATTGTGCAAATAGATTGATATTCTTTTGTATTTAAAAAAAAACACTTATTCGGAACAGGAGCATGAAAAATTTGAACTTTTCTACCATTCCTCATAGGACTTGAAAAACTATATGCAGGTTTTCCACACAAAAAAACTATTAAAGCAGTTATATATGTGTGACTATCATAGTAACTCTTTCTTTTTTTAAGTAAGCAAATCATATAATTAGAATGGTGTTTTGAAGTATCATGTGAACAACTGAAAGACTTGAGTAATTGAATTGTTGAAAGTTCAGCTTTGATCACAGAACATAAATTATATTGTAAAACGAGATTCCAAAAGAGAAGTAGCTATATTCATTTGTAATAATATTTCACAATATACTCTTTTTCTAATTGTATTTTTTGTATTAAATAAGATGCATGTTACAAGAGTATACCGAAACCACACAAACCGTGAGTGGTTTTGGTAATCCATGGGGCAAGAGAAAAGTATTGGTAACACTTTATAATAACTGCACGCTATTACGCATTAGTTTAAGTGCTCTTAGGAAACAGTTAATTTACATCATTTAAAAAGCATTAATAGACCATTAATAGCATTTATAAAGATACAGATATATCATGCTTTATCACTTATGCACACGTCTTCGGCCTCTGGCAATAAAGAGACGGTATACCCGTGATGAGATGTCATGATGGTAATAATTGTGTTGTTTTCATACCTTCGAGCTAATGATCATTTAAATCTAGTTCTCAATGAAGTATAAGCATTATTTACACAACCAGTTATAAAGAGAGTATTGTCAAGTGGTTCAATAAGATCCACTTAGAAATTGTAAGTGAAATGAATAATTAAACTATTTAAAATGTAGCATTAATACATCTTATTATTCAGACATAGAGTTAGTTTACTTAGAGTGGTTAATAAATGGTTTATTTAACATGTATTTTCTCTATTTCGGACTGTAATTCAGTGTTAATTCAGGTTGTTATAAAAACATATGTAGTTGTTAGTTTAACTATTTTTGTGAGCTCATGCTAAAGTGAAGAACTATGTTATTGCCTTATTAAAGCATTTACAAATGAGATTTACAGGCTGTTAATATTCTATGTGTCTGTATCAACCTGTTGTGTGTTTGGTTTCCTCCTTTCCCTGTTTGGGAAGATCAACTGTAGCGCTTTAATATCCATTTATAAATGCTTTAACAAGGCATAACTAGTCCTCACTCTTAGATGAGCTCACATAATAGTTAACTGACCACTACGATTTGCTTTATAACTACCTTAATTTACTCCTTGACTTACAATTTCGTGTGATCTTATGAATCACTGACAACTCCTCAATAACTGGTTTTTCTAAATAATGCTATACTTCATTGAGACATGCATAAAGTTGGATCATGAATAAAGTATGACAATAAAAGTTGTATTAAACACATTATAGATATGCTTTTAAATCAGAATACAGCATTTTATATCTGTATTTATAACTACTTATTAATGTCTACCCCCCATAGATGCTTTATAAATTATAAATTATCTGTTTACTAAGCTTAAATTAATGATTAATAGTGTGCAGTTATAAATAAAGATGTTACCAATGTATTTATTACTATGTTTTTTTAAATGAAATCTATAATAATAACAGTTTATATTTAATTCACTGAAAATTTATAAAAAATAAACCATCAAAATCAAAAGCTGAAAAACATACTATTTTGGGGCCCCAACTTTTGTGTGCCAATATTTAGCTTAGTTGAAAGGTTGCGTCAATCTCCTCTTGTAGCCGAGTCAAGGCCAGTCCCTGTGGTGCTTCAATATGAAGAGTGCTGTTTATATGCAACCCATTGAGGCCTCTTGAATAGACTGTACGTGTAGTGGTATCAAAATCAGACACATGTACTGTATTAAGCTCAACTTGCAGTTCCGGATGATATGCTGTAGTAGGACAGTTGTCCTATTCAGATTGCAAGGGCAGGATCACTCTAGCCTCTCAACGGTTTTTTTTTACGACATATGGTATAGGTGCGGACTGAGTTTAGAAATCAATAGGATTCAGTTTAGCGATTTTCTCAAGCTTATGCATATATTTTAAATGTCATTTGCATCCTCAACACACCACTTCAAGTTAAAAGAAATGCCCATCCTACACATTATTCTACCCGGCCTTCTAGGGCCACTCCCATCTATTTCCGCATTCCCTACAATGCTTCCCTTCTGGACTCACTGCGGCAATTTGAAGGCATCCCAAGAGCCCAAAAGAATGTCACTTGTGAATAGTCTAACAGGGCCATATTGTTTGCAAACCGCTGAATCATGCACAGAACCCCATGCGTAGGAACCATATAATGTTACAGAGGCTTTCCAGGGGCTTTGTGGTTTAGGTGCAATGCTAGTAAACTTTACTGGAGTTCCCGTCTTTTCCACTGGTGTAGATGCCACCTGGTATATGTTCTGATCCCCTAGATACTCGGTGCTTTTTTTTATTTATTTCTGTAGGATCGTCCATAGTTTCTCCCCGGGGCAGTTTTTGGGTGGTTGCTGTACTGCGCTGAGGCGGGGTTCACATGGGTTGTCAACTGATAGCGATTGCAGTGCCCTGACTGGAAAGAGGATGGGGCCCCCTTAGCAACCAATTACCCAGTCTAGTCGCATGGCAGGAGTGTATCATATGGATTCTGCCCGCTTTGTTCCAATAGGCGAGTGAATTGAACTGATACCCACCTCCCTGGGACCTTGCACCGCATCATCAGATGGATGGACAGCCCTCCTCCACTCGAATTATGTCTTAGCATAGGCTGGATCGTGAAATTGACCAAGTAGATGGTACTAGATGAGGGAGGAAACTGCCGTGTTGTGCAAGCGTGGATCCTCTTGCGTTAATGCGATGGTCCAATTTGGACTCCAAAAGGTAGCTGGTTGTAATGCCTGATCAGAAAATATTGTCAGATCTTCGTGCTTATGTATTTTATACTAATATTGCAAGTAAATTAAAATTAAACTGTACTGAACAATATTAAAGATAAAAAAAAAAAAAAAAAAAAAAAAAAAACAATTAACCTAGATGGTTTGCTTGGGGGTTTAGCTGATCCTTCGAGATGCTCTCTCAAGTTCGACCCCAACCCTTCTAAATGCAGAAAGACAGACCAGCATACCAGCCTATACTGCTTTATTTTGTTGTTGTTGTAGCAGAAATAGTATATTTATTTGCCATATATTTTACAAATAGTGTACTATTATAATGATTATATTATATTAATTTGTTTTTAATATTGCTGATGCTATTATTTTTCCAATTATTATTATTATTATTATTATTATTAAATGTATGTTTATTATTATTATTATTATTATTATTATTATATTTTTATACCATAATGAATAGTTAGCTTTGGATATTTCAGTGACTATTGTTGTGCTAATAACAACAACCACAACAACACAACAACACCAACAAATTTATTAATAATATAATAATAGTAATAATAATAATAATAGTATAATCTTTTAATATTAGTATATATATAATATAATATCAATGTGTGTGTGTGTGTTGTATAATATATATATATATATATTATATATATATGCCTTTCAAAAGTTTGGGATCAGTAAGAATGTTTTTTAAAAGAATTTTTGTTATGCTCATCAAGGCTGCATTTATTTTGATCAAAAATACATAGAAAAAAAACAGTAATGTTGTGAAATATTATTTGCAATTTAAAATCATACTTAATGTAATTTATTATATTATATTTTATTAATTACATATTTATTTATTACATTATTTATTATTTATGTTTATTAAAATACACACAATGTGTGTGTGTGTGTGTGTGGTGTGTGTGTGTGTTATTAATATTAATTTTGACATTATCTTTTATCTATGTTCAGTTGTACCATCTTCATTTTTACTATATAGCACAAAATTATTATTAGTAGTATTATTATATAGTATTATTTTTTGACATGCTAATATGAACCCAATATAAACTGGATATGTTAGCTTAGTAGGCTAAATGAAGCATGCTAAGGAGCACAAACCTTAGGAAATGAAGGGACACTATGTGGTTAGCAATTATATTGCTAACTGAAAAACATAAGAAAGATAAATATTTGACCATTTGTTGCTTTAGTTATGTGCTGTCTCATAATGATCTAAAATACCGTAATTGCAAAAACACACAAATTTCTTGGTTAAGACTATCATCAAGTGATGTTGTCAGCTTTCCGATCAGGCATGAAGAGAATAACCAAAAATCATCAGCCAATGGGATTGCTTTGGGGTCCTGCGGGGGGCCTAAATCTTGCCGACAGCAATGGAGGGGTGAATTTTTCTGTGTTCAGCTCCGGTGAGGAAGAAGTAGAACAACGCTAGAGGCGATAAATCATTCCCCATCTCTGAGTTGGTGCTTTGTTGTGCTTTTCCCTCTCAGCAGGGCCCATGATAAATAACTGTCCTCAGAGAGAGAAGCATATAAAAACAGGAAAATTAAAGTGATAAAATAAAACAATCCTGGCATTCTGGCACAACAAGAGCTTTGGCCGAATGCTGGCAAAGCGAGATATCGGTCTTCAGCATCATAGAACAAAGCCAATGGGAAATTCAGCTGGCCTGCAATGTTATGGAGCCATTAAGTGTTTTCATGCAGCTAAAGTAGTGCTGACTCAACCTGTATTGGGGAGACCTGAGCCATCTCATTCATTCATCACTCACCCTCAGGGCATTCCAGGGCACATTCCAATTAAAAGCCCTCGGCTTAATGCTGGGAATAGCCGTATCGCTCCCCTCCCTATGTACTCCCTCTCTATCTCTATCATGTGTCTGAGCGTGCTGTCACACTGTACTGAACTCGCCTCCAGGAGTGTTCCAGCAAGAGTAATGTATTCCTGTGCTGTCGCCGACAAGATTCAGAGTAAAAAATCACCAATGTTAACGACTGGCTTGTTGCGTCTAAATGTATGCCCAGTCACTCTAAAAACAAATGAATCATGGATATCACAGCCTTGGCCAGATGGTGCATCGTATTTGCATCCGTATTTGTATTTGCGCTATTTGCTTGAAGCTTTTTTCCATGGTCTGGCACCAAAGACTGCACACATGACACGCTGGGATATGTAAAAGCCTGTGAACTGGACCCAGACTAAATACAGAGTTCTGGCATGAAACCTTTAGATGGCGCAGTCCGATAGGTCTAACTCAATCTGACCTAATGACATCATTATCACATGGCACAGCTGATTGGTTATCTCCTGTATCGGTAGCCAATGAGCTCGCAGCTCAATATTCAAATATATGACTAGAGCTTCCTGTAGCAGTTGCAGTTTGCTTCAAAAACCCTCCACCTTCCCCAGCTCCACCTGTATAGATCTGCTACGAGGTGATTCATGTATGCTATATAGGGTTTATTTCATGTATGTTATATCTGCAGCAGCGATATTTCTTACATGCTCACAGCAGCATGTTGTGGATGTATTGGCAGTAGCAAGTCTCAGTACTTGTTCTGCCGCAGAAGCAGCAGCAGCAGCAGCAGCGTAGAATATCTATTCCCTCAAGACCAAAATACATTAACATTGTCATGTACATTACCATGCCAATCGCTCTGAGAGATTTCATGACAGAAATAGGGTTATGACTAATAGCACACAGTCTTTCTCTCTTTAAGGGCTGGCAATGTCAGAATTGTAATGCACAGGGCAAAGCCACATCCGTTGGGTCGTTATACATAGTGGTCATGAAAAATTACTTTTCCTGGTTTTTACCTGGCCTTTACGATTAGCATAACGACACACGGCGTTTTTTGAGTTATGGCCAATTTGTTTTATGTTGAGTGAAGCGGCCCTGTTCGTCAGAGCCTGCTTACTTCTGCAGTTTAAACATTTCTCATCATATAATGAAGCCTTTAAAAAAATGCTCGGTTGCCTCCCAGATGGGTTTGTCATTGAGCAGGACAGAGAGGGAACCTGCCTGCCGCAGCTGAGACTTTCGGAGCTGTGGTGGTTTAGAGGCTGTTGTTTTGCTTTTATGAAAAGCAATGCTAGGGAGATTAGCAAAACACCATATTGAGGAAACCTGATGTATCTGGAAGCTCCTCTTTGCTCCATTTTCTTCATTAACTCAATCATATGGGAGAGCATATCAAGCTGATTCTGGGCCAGCAAGACAACACAAATGCACATGGGAAACCCACACACAAAGATTTTGTCTTTTCTTATTTTAATATCATTGTTATATGTGTCAGAAAAACATGGTTTTTTTATTGGTCATTTGGAATAAAAGAGCTTCATATTCCATTCACTTCCAGTCATCTGCAATGCAAATGCTGGACCCTGGAAACACAAGCTCATCTTGCATTATACTGAACTGCAAAAGTTCAAGTTTGGTGAACTCTGACCTGCACATTCGTATCACCTGAAGACCAACAGTACACTGAAACATCTCAACATATGACCCCTTAGCTGAATGAAAAGAACTTTAACTTTGCAGACTTGCAACATTGGAGTAGATTGTATATTTTACATTAATGTTTGTATATGTTAAATTCATGGTTTTAAAAAAAAGACGCTGCAGAGTGTGACAACATATCACAACCGTTGCAGTGTCCAAAGAAATTTTGTGTGACCACCCCTTTAGTTATAAATACTATCAAATAATATAAAATAATGTATAAGCGTAATGTAGTTACCAAAAACATGTTAAACAAATAATATTTATAATCTTGAAGTAACAAAAACTAAAACTGAAATTGATATAAAATATATAGACATTATTGTTGGAGATTTTGATGTAAATATATATTTGTGGGACTATTTTAAGTTAACTTTAGAGCAATAAAGAAACATGCATGAGTGAAAAAAAATATGAGAAAAAGTGTTATTGAGTGCAAAAAGCCATGAAAATAACTATGCAATACTTGCACTGACTGAGACCCCGTGATGCACACACAAAAGCACAAAAGAACATGCGACCACAAATTCAGTTTAAATTCATGGCTTATTGTGCTTGAATGGTCAGATGCACACATAGTTATGTCAAAAAATATAATTTAAGTGCAAATAATAGTTGGGAAATAACCTGAATATGTATCAATATATTGGATTCTGTGCATTATGTCTGAAAGTGACAGGAGAAAACATTATCATTGAAATAAAATGATTCCTATTGTGATTCCAATACAAAGATGTTACAAAACTGCAGAAATCATCCCTTTTAGATATGTTAAAGCAAACTCAGGACTTACATTCCTTCATTAAGTCAGGAAGATGAGCCGAACACTTGGTTAGGACTTGTGGTGTACCTCCTGAGATGCTGGGAAACTCGCCTTAATAAATGTCAGTTTAAATGTCAACCATTTGACCAGACTTTCACCAGCTATTATCAAGTGAGCTCTACTTTGTACCAAATCACTGCACAGCCATTAGTAACGCTTGAATGGCCCACTGTAAAATGAAAATAATGGAGTGCTGTAAACCTGTTAGTAAAAAATCCATTTTAAATTTAATTTGCGATCTCAAATCAAGGCTGGTTAGTAAAGTCAAATGAGGAATGGAAAAATTGAAGGACCCCATGGTCACAAATGTCTGAATAGATAACAAATTTCAGATTTTAATGCAACAATGAATGAAAGTGAACTTTAATCCCTTCTCAAAACAGCTCTGAATAGGTCTGTGATGGTTCTCTAGTTTACAAACGCTGCCTGTCGAGACTTTCACTTCCTTTCTTTTTTATCTCTATTTGAGGGCCTAAATCTCCCATTCAGCATAGTATTCCCACATATTTATACATGTAAAGCAAGGTACAAATCCCACAAATCCAAAGGTCTGTGAACTTTAAATCTCAAGCAATTCTCATTCTGGCACAGAGCAGAAAAATCAGCACTTTTGTACAACTCAGATAAGAGGGATTCTGCCACTGTCACATTCTGAACATTATCCTGGCCTGGAAACTGTCATTTCATCTGGATAGAGGTGCACATTTAGCGCCTTGTACTGAGCTTGTTTGATTGGAGAATTTGGAGAATAAAGCTATGCTCTGCTCCTGTTTGTTTCTCACCCGATTGCTGGTATGCAAGGTTAAAAAAAGGCGTTTTAGTCCCAGTTAAAATGGAGCTGCACTAAAGTGTCTACAGCTGAGATCTTCTCTTTATGTCAGATCTGCTCTGACCTTTTTGACTTGTTTGAGCGTTCAGTTCCAGTGAAGCATGCTGATTGGATGATGACTGCGGGAAAGAAAGTGAGCCCCAGGATAAGCCGGAAAAACCAGTTCAAGGAAAAATAAAGCAATAGAAACTAGAAGAAAATGGTTCAGGTCTATTTTGGAGAGACAACCAGTACTTAACCTTCACTTGATTTGAGGAGGCAGCCTGCAATGATAGATGATTTGAGGTCATTAATCGTTTTTAAAATGTTGCATTGTATATTTATAACAACGTATAACAACATATATTTTTTTGATCCTCCTATACTCTGGGAACAGAAACAGGCACGTTTTACATCAAGGGCGCCATTAGTTCCCCATCAATAGTGTATTTTTTTTTTATTTATGATTATTATTAATTTTTTTTTTTATGTATGCATTTATTCACATGCCAGTATTAAATCACTCCATTATACAAACAAATCAAATAAGTTGCCATATATTATCCCTCTCCATTATTTCTGGAGGGAAATTTTTTTTGAAATGCTGTGTAAGTGTGTGTGTCTGGCAAATGCTCTCAAAACATGGATAAAAATGGCAATTTCCTTCCATTTCCAAAGGTTTCCAGGTCTATTCACCTTGAGGAATAACGACACCTCAGTAGCCCAGAGTCACAATAAGAGATTTTCTTCAAGTCATATATGACCTACAATGTGACAACATCCTGGTCTAGATGTCCTATACACTGGAATGACAGCTACCGAATGAAGCTGTCACCGAAACCTCCCACTAATGCCAGGACAAATTAAAAATGTGTGCCGACTTCACTCTTTTTTCCTGGAGCCTGTACAGGATCCTTACACAGAAGCATTGTTCAGCTGAAGGTTTCATAACCTTAAGTGCATGTATATATCTAAGATAAAAAATAAAATTATGGAAAAGAGGAAAAGAAAAGAGATGGGACAGTGAGAGAGGGAGGGAGGGAGGGAGGGAGATGGGCCAGCACAGCGACTGAATTAGCAACTTACTCCAGGCATTTTGTCAAAACTGCTGCATGAGGACATGACCTCCATCGCCACCCAGAATCGGTGGCATGCCATGCTGGGCGGAGAGGGTCATTCCTCATGCACTGCTAGAGTACAGAGGCCCTCCGAGCACACAGGGCCTCATGAAAACCAGCACTGTTACTCTTGAGATGGCTAGGGATGTATATAATTACACCCAGCGCTGAGCTTTGACCAGTATCTATGGTGCATGGCCAGTGCTGTGCTGCGTCTGAGCCCGCAATCCCCCTGCTCCCTGACATGTCTTTAAAACACACATGCAGTGAATAACAAGCCTCGCTTTTGACAAAATGATTAATTACCTGCAAGGGTGCTGCAACATCTTCCCATCGATGGAATGATTAATAAGCGGAGGCGTTATGAATCCAATAGATATGTACGAATTTATCTCATCATCTCGAAACCAATTGTGCATCTTTTCGTTCTGAGCATGGCTGTATTGGGGTTTATGCTTGTGTGTGGGGTGTTATGTGAGTGCCGGATAGAGAGGGAGGGAGAGGGAGAGCAGAGTTACATGTGGGTAAAGGGAGTGTGTGGTTGTGTTTGTGGAGGATTGCGGTGGGAAGAGTGAAAGAGTGCTAAATGAGACCATCCAGAGAATGCCATGAAAAAGACCTTGTATAAAAGCTCTTCTTACAGGGAACACCACCATGCAGAGGCTTAACAAGACCCCCTGAGGTGAAAATAAGATTTTTATTGTTGTTTACATGTCTATCTGGTGTTTTTTTAATATGCTTTCAGACCATGTGTAGATTTCATCAGTCAACACCATTGCTGAGGCATTTTCTCCTTTAAACTGCAGTGCACCCAAACCTGTCAATTTAAGGGACGGGGCTATTTTTACTGTGTCATTATCAAAGCGTTTCTACCTAAGAATGCTGTTTTTTTTTTTTTAGACCGTTTGCTGTCTAAGATGGTAAATGGGTATGTGGTTTCCCTTATGAAAATTAACCCATGGTTTTACTACAAATTAAACCAAAAACTATAATTAAAACCATGGTAACCACAAATGAATAGTTTTGCTACACTAACATAGTTTAACCATTAAAATTGTGGTTATACAAATGGTAATCAATATGCCAAAAAAAAAAGCATGGTTACTACACTTTTACTGTAATAAAACCATAGTTAATTTTCATAAGGGTTGTTACATTAGCAACACATTACTAGCTGTTCAATAATGTAGTCAAGCCAAAGGCTAATGATATCAATTGCTGTTACATGTCTGACTTTGTAGAGAGTTATGTGCAAAATGCATTACCATTCTGATACATACAGACTTTTAGATGAACCTTGTATAATCTGCTTTTCCTTTTTTCCTCTTCTTTTTTTGGAATCAGCTTACTGGTTCAAACATATATTGCTTTAATGAATTCAGTATTGCCATTGTGTAGCGTTTTACTTCATTTAACCAAGTGAAAGTGGGAAAAAGGGAGCAGGTTGGAGGAGGGGCTAATTTGCATATTCATGATTTTGTGTCTAGTAAATGAGGTACATTTGTACGGTTATATTCAAGCCATTTTAAGATATGAAGCTATTCAAGGAAAAAAAAACATTTAAATATATCATTTTGATTATCAAATATGAGTTTTAAGGGATAAAATTACTGACTGCATAGAGACTTGGATGAACATTCAGGATTATTGGTGTTTTTGCTTGACCTGTGTGTTTTATGGTTTTTGTTTTTTTTTTTTTTTTTCTCATCTTGAAGGTCACTGCCAGAAGGGGATGCTATTCGGTTATTCTTTGGCTTGATCCAAGCATAAATGAGCTGAATAACTTCATGAATGGTCCTGAGGTGAATTTAAGCCTAATAAAGATCTTACCTAGGACTTTATTAAGTAGGATTGTTGCCTTTTATTGTGAAAGGACAGTAAAAGCATTCAATGTGATTCAGTGTGAGCTTGATAACCCTACTTTATTGTTGTTTGCCATTTCCAGCAGTTTTGTTGTTGTACTGGCTCATCCATTTCTTTGCTGATGATGAAATATGTGCCATACACTATAAGTATACCCTAGCATAAACGTAAAAAAGTTTGCTTTGGGTTTTAGATATTTACATAGTTTCATGTTTTTACTAAATCCTACATTGCAAGAAATTGGGCAAGTTATTTTCTCTCGTCACAATACAATGTCACTTTAATTTAATTTAAAAAATCTATTCACCTGTTTTTTTTTTTTTTTTTTTTTTTTTTTTATTATTATTATTATTATTTTTTTTGTTATTAAAACAAAACATTTTTTTTATTAACCTTCCCATGCCTTATAAATGTGTTTTCCACCTTTCATTACACAGACTCTCGTTCTATTCAGATAGTTACCAAGCTAATAATTGCAGCCCCATCCCAATTTACTTTATTGATTTAAAAGGGTGTTTAGCCACCCAACTGCAAGTCAGCACTAAGCAAGTTCATTTTTGCATTCTAATTAGTGTCCTTAATCAGACATTTTCGACAAAGATGGAAAATTCTAAGTGCTGATCATTTTCTGTGACCCTCGGATTTCTAACTCCCACTAATTGCTGTGCAATTTTACTCACTATTTGCACATTGTAGCGAGCTATCAGCTCGAGAGAGTCCACTCTTATGACAAACACACATGATGTATTTGATTATGCCACATCTAACTGGAACGAATTAAGTGAGTTACAGTCCCAGGTGGCGGCCTAATTAAATGATCAGGCACCTTAGGACACGTGGGTCTGGTTGTGAGCCAACAGATGCATCTAGTCCAAATGACAGCTGTTGTTGGTACTTTCCTGGACCTCAACAGGCCTGCCAGTCAGCTTGTGATGAAAACAGAATAAAAACATTATGGCTTATATCAGCTCTATACTGTATGCATTTAAAGATCATTTATGCAGTGATGCTTGTAACATTGTTTTAATCTTAACTAAACAGCTTGGCATGTATCATAAAAGCATTATGTCTTTGAAGCACGAGTACCGTTACTTAATGAGTGTTTGTGACTGGCTGCTAACGGTGGTTTTGGTTTTAAAGCAGTGGATTATGATATATATAGACTCATATATATATAGGGGATGAGTAAAATTATCCCTTCCCCGATAATCCCTATGCGATTCTTAAAGTCATTTGATCGATCACTTCAATTTTAGTGGCTCTGTGATGACACATAGGGCTTCACGTCACTGTTGGTTCTGCTTTTAACTCATCGGCTACATCGTTTAGGGCATGTTAGACGATTCTTTTAAAGTTAGTTTAGAAAACATTACAGCACGACCAGTGTAGCCAGATTCTGGAATTGTACCAATTGAAACAAGAGCATGCTAATCGGAAATAAGAGTATGTGAATCTTTTTGTTAAATTGCAATCATACAATGGGAATGAGTGGTATGTCTCATGAACAAATGACTCTTATGAGCCGGCTCTTTTTAGTTTATCAGAAACATACATCGCTACCAGTGGAGCCTGATCGAATCAGGATCAAATCAACAATCAAATAAAATGGAGTCTAAACGAGAGCATGTGGATCATGAATGCATTTGCCATGGTGCTCCATGTCAGTCCTGCTCTATTATTTTTGAAAGCACAGCTTCAGCTGTAGACACTGTGGAGATGCCAGTTGTGAGTCTGAAAAACCAACAGTGAGCCCGCGAGAAAAAGCCACTGCAAACCCCTGACAGACATCCATAGGAATCTGTCTCTAAAGCAAATAAGTCAAAAATACTGTTTTTTGTCTTTTTTGTCTCGAGGCGTCATGCTCACAGTATGTCCTTAGACAGGCACTCCCAAACAGACAGTCCATAAACTTATCTGCCATATTTATGTTCAGGACAGCCTTAAACTAGCAATGTAATGTTCAAAGCGTGACCAAACACTATTGAGCTACACGCTCATACTGAGTAAAACAAATGTTTGAAACATTCCTGAAATGAGCAAACAATCTTCATATGTCTTTGTGTAGTTATCAGAACTGCAGGCGGGAAGATTAAAGTATGTTTATCCAAGGGCTTGCTACTGTAGATCAGTATTTCACTACAGGTTTCAAAGCCGTAGAAACAAAAGAGTAGCTCTTACCAAGTTTGACTTTTCCAGAGGCTGTTCTTTGTTCCCAAACAACATCCAAATAGAAAAAGTGAAAGCAATTTTAGATTCTCTTTCTTAAAAAAAAAAAAAAAAAAAAAAAAAAAAAAAAAAAAAAAGACCTTTGGAAAGCTTGTTTTATATTTTTACAAACCTACAATTGGAAAAAAGTGAAACCTTAAATTGCTTACTTGCTTTGCTTATAAAAAAATTAAATACTGTACACTCATGTTTGAGCAAAATCAACTAAATCTCACAGTATTTTCTATAATTAACAAGATGAATCACAGAGTTTAACTACTAAATGAGTTGTCACTTAGTTGCAACGCACTGTGTTGTTTAAGCAACCCAATTCACTAAAGGAATTATGGAATAATGTAACCCCTAATCTCAGAGATGCATCTCTTTTAAATAAAAGACTGTTTACCCAGCAGTTCTAGCTGATACAAAAAATATATTTTTTTCCAACATTTTGCTTTTGGTTGCAGTACAATGTTTTAAAATGTTAAAGAAACCAGTTTTGTGGTTTATAAAAAGTAATGATAACCAAATCATATGATGACATGCAGTTTAATTTATGAGAATTTACCAGAAAATATGCAGTACTACACTGCAGTTTTGTAGCAATTAAGCCACAAATATGAAATGTAGCATTCCTCACTGCCCCACGTTGCTCACCAATGGATCCTCCATTCCAGTGATAGTGGGTGCCTCCGTCAGAATGAGAAGTCTAACAGCAAATAAAAACATCACAATAATCCACAAGTAATCCACACCACTCCAGTCCATCAACTAGACCTCTTGTGGACGTAAAAAAAGCTGTGTGTCCTGTAAGAAACAAATCCAACAAGACATTTTTAACTTTTAGCCATGCTTCTGAGACCATATCCATTAATAACTCTTCCTTTTGGAAAAAAAAAAAAAAAAAAAAAAAAAAAAAAAAATCTCCCTGTTGTGCCCCTCCTCAAATCAAAATCCCTCCCACATAATCGCTTTTTGAATTCTTTTTCACTTGATCTGTGCATATTTCTCTCCTGATCAGAATGAGGACCTACCTACCTTTTCACTGGAAAACCCAATATTATGGATATGATGGGTGCATATAAAACAAACACACAAATTTTTAACTTCACAAGTATGTTAACTGATGAACAAAAGTCACATGGATACTTCTGAGTTTTTTTTTTTGTTGTTTGTTTTTTTTTTTTCAGCTTGACTCTCATTCTGACGCCACCCAATCACTGCAGAGGATCCATTTGCTGAGTACGTGATGGAATGCTACATTTCTCAGAATCTGTTCCACTAAAGAAAACAAACTCATCTACATCTTAGATGCCTTAAAGATTAGTAAATTTTTCTGTAAATTTAATTTTTAAGAAGAATATACCTTAAAGTGGACGCAAAACCTCAGTATAAAAACAGGAAGAGGTTGAGCTGAATGTGGCCTGGGCCGTAGTATTTCCAGAATGTTGCATTTGGGGAATAAGGAGCACGCTGACAGATTGACCTCAGTTAAAAAGTTTCCAAATGAAGTCTATCTTGTGCAGTAGCATGTTCAGCGGAGAATCTGATGGCAATAAACTTGAAGGCAGGAGCCTGTGACAGTCACAGCACATAGAATTTAAATTTAGCTGCAGTAGAGACCTACCTACTATTGAATGCAGCAGTGCAGTTATCAGGGCGGGTGGGGATAGCTCCCTCTCCAGTATGTCCTCAGACCTTTTATTTACAACATCTCTGTAGTTAGTACTCAGAATTTTCAGTCTTTCACTCTGACAGTCTTGGCCACGAAACTAATGCGAGTGAAGATGTTGAATAATTTGGAGTGAGTCCTTGGTATCGATAGCAGGGTCACCAGAAAAGCTGTTCAGTGAATCGCATTCATCTTGGCCTGCTGTATACCACAATTCATCATTATGCGAGGCAGGATATGGCTTTTTGCAACTGAAGCCTGTCCCAGACCAAAATGAAGTCATAAAATACTCACACCTCTGTGTTGAGGAAGCACCCTGCCTTTTATCTCTTTTTCTGGAAAGCACTGTCTTCTGAGAAAACATGTTTCTGTTTCCTTTCCCCCATTCTTGTCTTAATCCTTCCGTTCTTAATAGAGCACAGCAAGAACTTATTAATCAGCATGGTTTTTTATGAGTTTCACAATGTGGTCATATCTATCCAGAACTTCATAAAAGATAAATTGGAGAATTTACTTGAAATAACTAGCTTTTTTTTGGGGGGGGGGTTAATTCCCGATTCACTAAAGGACTTATTCAAATCAGGGCAAACATGGCACACAAACTTAGTGCTGAATGTAATTCTCCATCTTTTGGGTTGGAGGTGAAGAATGTAGTAGACTAGCCTGATCTGCCTTGCTTTTCTAGGACTGTATAGCATCGCTCCATCACTGCAATCCAGACACCTAAATCAGCTGTTTGATTGATTTCTTTAAATGCAATTCTTTGTAACAACAGTTTGTTAGATAGTTCATTCCATTGTCTGATCTGATGTTGGGACTTCTCTATTTGTGAGTTAGTGACACTTTCTGAATTGTACTGCGTTACGCCAGTAGGTGGCAACAACTGATTGTCTTTTATGAATGAATCATTGCATTAACTAATTCAGAAATGAAAGAGCACTTTCTATTTTCTTTTGAACATTTGTTTCATCAAAGAATCCTGAAAAATATCGACAACAGTTTTTTTCACAAAAATATGAAACAGCACAACTGTTTTCAACATTGATAATGCTTTTTTTCTTGAGCAAGCAAACCAGCATATTAGAAAGGATTTCAGAGGATCATGTGACACTGAAGACTGGAGTAATGATGCTGAAATTCAGCTTTGCATCACAGGAATCAACTATATTATAAAATAGATTTAAATAGAAAAGCTGGAGTAATGATGCTGAAAATTCAGCTTTGCATCACAAGAATCAACTATATTATAAAATAGATTTAAATATGGTGAGCATAACGAGAATTATTTAAAAAGCATAAAAAAAATTGCAGACACCAAACTGAACTGTACTGTATATGAATTAATTTAAAACAGAATCTCTAGCACATGGCTTGTTTCATTTGATGTCCTAAGAAACTGCATGTTCATGTCTAGTGTGATCATGGTTTAATATGCATTTGTTTTGCACCAAAATACCACCACATTTTTTTGGCAAAATTTCTCCAGCAAAGATTTTTATTTGTGCAGGTAAGTCATGGAAAAGGTTCTCACAGGGAATCTTCCACTAAACTAGGACATCACCTTACTAAATGCAGGGATTACTCATTATGACTAAAGGCCTTTGAGTCCTTACAGCTCTGACATGTCAGAGGATAGACTGTTGATTCCATCTGAATGAGTAAACACAGAGTCATGAACGGACTTTGAAACCCAGATTCGCCTGCATGTACGCTTCCCACATCTGACCTTCAACATGCACTTTGTGACCACAAGACATGCAGAATTTTTAATCAGAGAGCAGCTTTGTGTTGCAGGCAGTGAAAATCCATAATTCTTAAACTGCTATTGATGTGAACGTCAGACCAGGTGAGAGACCATATTTATTATTGTTACTGTAGTTATTGTTTAGCCATAAGGGAAGATTTTTTCCATTGAAGTCCACTAATTTCATTATTTATTTTATTTTTTTATATGCACCAAGCAATAGATCTTAGTCAGAGTAGATGCCATATGCAAATTCATGTAATGAAAACAAGGCTGGCCGGAGATATAGTCTTTTTTTCAGGTTGTATTGTAGCAGCATGTTTATTTTCCTTCTGCCCATGTTTCTAGAGGCAAGGACACTACAGGCCTACTGATTGAGAAAAAAAAATAAAATAAAACAGGGGGAAAGAAAAAGTTTTCATGCAATTGTTTTGGGCCATTTTGGCTTTTCATTGCTGCTTTTCAAGTTGTTCAGACTAGTGAAAAGAAAACGTCAAAAAAATACACTTTTAGAGTTTATGTTGTTGGCAGTTTATCGTTTCGATTTCAATTACAATACATGAAAATACAGATTTTTTTTTTTTCTGCATGAGCCAGAAATCTCCACTCAGTGGTAACTTGCCTATACCAAACTTTTCAGTTATTATTTCCTATCTGCAGTTTTTTTTTTTTTTTTCAGAAAAATGTTGTTCATATTTTAATTTGCCTGATTTTATACAGCATTCTATTTTATATTTTTATGAACCTGGCTTTATTCCAAGTTCATATTTTTTTATAATATATGAAATACATAGTTCTTTAAAACATCATTCAAATATTCAAATGTTCATGTTAGTTATTATGTAGTTCCTGTTAAATAAGCTGTAGGTAGGGAGTCTTGGAGAATTTTATATCATGTATCTTGTAGCATACTTTTGGTCATCTTTTGTGATTATATTTTTGAATTTGTGGTTTTTTTGAATTTGTGTTATGGCTGGTTGTCACTGTCATTTTAAAAACTAACCTGGCAAGACAAATATACCTGCGGGTATGGATAAAATAACCTAATCTAATCTGTTAAACATGTAGTTAACTAATGTTAACAAATGATACTGTAAAGTGTTACAATAATCCATTACCCCTAGTTTTTTCCTGTATAAATCCCAGCTGTGACTTAAACTTCTACCAGCTTCTATCAGTCTGGAAGGACTGGGATTCATTACTATAAAGTATCTGCTGCTGAATTTACTAGCATTAATATTGACCTCTGGAAATTAAAAAAACACACAAAAACCATCTTAAAAAAGACTACTACTTATTCCGACAATTGAAGTATGCTGTTAGAAAAAAGCATACTGTATGCGGTAAGTAATGCTGTTAGAAAAGTGTGAGGGACTTTTAACATTTAAATTTGTTTTCCTGTCCGCGGGGGCTCTCGTTTCCAGGTGCAGCTTTGGTCATGAATATTTTTTTCCGTCATGTGACATTCACCTGAAATGATTTTCCTGAAAGGTGAATGTTGGTGCAAGTGCTAAACCATTTTATTCACCGGTGCTTTCACTCACTGCCAAAGCAACCGGTTGGCGAAAGCTCTGCTGCTTTAGCTTTTAAAGTTGTCATTTCATGTTGCCCTGCTACCATTTATTGTCCTTCTACACTGCAGCCAAGCAAAATAAGCATTTAAAATATAATGATAATCTCCTGAAAAGTGAAGGGGACTAATTTAGTCAGTTTTTATAAGTGAAAATCTCATATAATGCATATCACTCACTAAATGTGTATGCGTATATATACATATATGCATATATATATATATATATATTGCAGTATATATACGCATACACATTAGTGAGTGTATACGCATACACTTTGAGATTCTGAGATTTCACTTATAAAAATTACTAAATTGTCCCCTTCACTTTTTCAGGAGATAATCATTATATTTTAAATGCTTATTTTGCTTGGCTGCCAGTGGTAAGGACAATAAATGGTAGCAGGGCACATGAAATGACAACTTTAAAAAAGCTAAGCAGCAAGGCGTTTGCCAACCGGTTGCTTTGGCAGTGAGTGAAAGGCACATGGTGATAAATGGTTTTAGGCACTTGCACCAACATTCCACCTTTCAGGCAAATCAGTTCAGGTGAAATGTCACATGACGGGAAAAAAATATTCATGACCAAAGCTGCACCTGGAAACGAGCCGCGGACAGGAAACAAATTTATATATGTCTTCACACTTTTCTAACAGCATACCTTACAGCATACAGTATGCTTTTCTAACAGCATACTTCAATGTCGGGAATCAAGTTAGTAGTCTTTTTTAAGATGGTTTTTGTGTTTATTTTTTAATTTCCAGAGGTCAATATTAATGCTCAGTAATAATTCAGCAGCAGATACGTTTATAGTAATGAATCCAGTCCTTCTGACTGATAGAAGCTGGTAGAAGTTTAATCACAGCTGGGATTATACATGAAAAACTAGGTAATGGATTATTGGTAACACTTTACAGTATCATTTGTTAACATTAGTTAACTACACTGTTTTACAGATTAGATTAGGTTTATTTTTATCCATACCCGCAGGTATATTTGTCTTGCAGTAAAATGACAGTGACAACCATCCATAACACAACTTCAAAACCATTCAAAAATATAACACAACAGATGACAAAAGTATGGATACCAAGATACATGATATAAATTCTCCAAGACTCCCCTATCCTACAGCTTATTTAACAGGAACTACATAATAACTAACATGAACATTTTAATATTTGAATGATGTATGAACTATGTATTTTCATATATTATAAAAAAATATGACACATTGGATAAACCAGGTCCATAAAATATAAATAGAATGCTGTATAAAATCAAGCAATTAAATAGAAGCACATTTTCTGAAACATAAAAAAAAACTGCAGATAGGAATAAAACTGAAAAGTTTGGTATAGGCAAGTACCACTGAAGTGGAGATTTCTGGCTCATGCAGAAAAAAGAAAAATCTTATTTTCATGTATTGTAATTGAAATCGAAACCACGATAAACTGCAACAAAATAAACTCTTAAAAGTGTATTTTTTGACGTTTTCCTCTTTTCACTAGTCTGAAACAACTGAAAAGCACATGAAAAGCCAAATGGCCCAAACAATTGCATGAAAAAACTTTTTCTTTCCCCCTGTTTTTATTTTATTTTTTTTTTATTTTTTTTTTTGCCTGTAGTGTCTTTGCCTCTAGGGGAAAACATGGGCAGTGAAAAATTAAAACATGCTGCTACAATACAACCTGAAAAGACTATATCTCCGCCAGCCTTGTTTTCATTACATGAAATTTGCATATGGCATCTACTCTGACTAAGATCTATTGCTTGGTGTCATATAAAAAAAATAAATAAATAATGAAAATTAGTGGACTTCAATGGAAAAAATCTTCCCTTATGGCTAAACAATAAATACATAACAATAAATAAATATGGTCTCTCACTGGTCTTGACGGTTCACACCCAATCAATAGCAGTTTAAGAATTATGGATTTTCACTGCCTGCAACACACAAGCTGCCTCTTGATTAAAAAGTTCTGCAATGTCTTGTGGTCACAAGTGCATGTTGAAGGTCAGATGGTGGGAAGCGTATGCAGGCGAATCTGGGTTTCAAAGTCGCGTTTCATGACTCTGTGTTTACTCATTCAGATGGAATCAACTTGAGTATCCTCTGACATGTCAGAGCTGTAAGACTCAAAGGCCTTTAGTCATAATGAGTAATCACTGCATTAGTAAGGTGATGTCCTAGTTTAGTGGAAGATTCCTGTGAGACCTTTTCCATGACTTACCTGCAAATATAAAATCTTTGCTGAGAATTTTGCCAAAAAATGTGGTATTTTGGTGCAAAACAAATGCATATTAAACCATGATCACACTAGACATTGAACATGCAGTGTTTCTTAGGACATCAAATGAACAAGCCATGTGCTAGAGATTCTGTTTAAATTAATCTATACAGTACAGAAAAATTTTCAGTTTGGTGGTGTCTGCAATTTTTTTTATGCTTTTTAAATAATTCTCGTATGCTCACCAAGGCTGCATTTATTTGATCAAAAATACGGGTAAAACCCATAAAAATATTATTACAATTTAAAATAACTCTTTTCTATTTAAACTATTTTAAAATGTATTTATTCCTTTGATGGCAAAGCTGAACTTTTCAGGCATCATTACTCCAGTCTTCTGTGTCACATGATCCTTCTGAAATCTTTCTAATATGCTGGTTTTCTGCTCAAGAAACATTATCAATGTTGAAAACAGTTGTGCTGCTTAATATTTTTTTGTGAAACTGTGTCGATTTTTTCAGGATTCTTTGATGAAACAAATGTTCAAAAGAAAATAGAAAGTGCTCTTTCCATTTCTGAATTAGTTAATGCAATGATCCATTCATAAAAGACAATCAGTTGTTGCCACCTACTGGCCGTAACGCAGTACAATTCAGGAAAGTGTCACTAACTCACAAATAGAGAAGTCCCAACATCAGATCGACAATGGAATGAACTATCTAACCAACTGTTGTTACACAAAGATGGCATTTAAAGAAATCCAATCAAACAGCTGATTTAGGTTGTCCTGGATTGCAGTGATGGAGCGATGCTATACAGTCCTAGAAAAGCAATGCAGAGCAGGCTAGTCTACTACATTTCTTCACCTCCACCCCAAAGATGGAGAATTACATTCAGCACTAAGTTGTGTGTGCATTGTTGTTGCCTGATTTGCATAATTCCTTTTAGTGGAATTGGAATTAACCCCCCCCCCAAAAAAAGCTAGTTATTTCAAGTAAATTCTCCAATTTATCTTTTATGAAGTTCTTGGATATATGACCACATTAGTGAACTCATAAAAACCATGCTTGATAAGTCTTGCTGTGCTCTATGAAGAACGGAGAAGGAGACAGAATGGGGGGAAGGAAAGAACATGTTTTCTAAAAAAAAAGAAGACAGGTGCTTCCAGAAAGAGAAGAAAAAAGGCAGGGTTGCTTCCTCAACACAGAGGTGTGTTATTTTATGACTTCATTTTGTCTGGGACAGGCTTCAGTTACGCAAACATATCCTGCCTCGCATCATGATGAATTGTGGTATACAGCAGGCCCAAGATGAATGCGATTCACTGAAACAGCTTTTCTGGTGACCCTGCTATCGTACCAAGACTCACTCCAATTATTCAACATCTTCACTCGCATTAGTTTCGTGGCCAGACTGTCAGGAGTGAAAGACTGAAAATTCTGAGTACTAACTACAGAGATGTTGTAAATAAGGTCTGAGGACATACTGGAGAGGGAGCTATCTCCCCACCCGCCCTGATAACTGCACTGCTGCATTCAATATATGTAGGTCTCTACTGCCAAGCTTTTTTTTATTTTTTTTATTTTTATTTTTATTAAATTTACATTCTATGTGCTGTGACTGTCACAGGCTCCTGCCTTCAAGTTTATTGCCATCAGATTCTCCGCTGTGAACATGCTACTGCACAAATATACTTCATTTGGAAACTTTTTTACTTGATGTCAATCTGTCAGCGTGCTCCTTATTCCCCAAATGCACATTCTGGAAATACTCGGCCACCATTCAGCTCAACCCTCTTCCTGTTTTTTATACTGGGTTTTGAGTCCACTTTAATGTATAGTTCTTCTTAAAAATTAAAATTTACAGAAAAATTACTAATCTTTAGGCATCTAAGATGTAGATGAGTTTGTTTCTTTTATTGGAACAGATTCTGAGAAATGTAGCATTCCAATCACTTACTCAGCAATGGATCCTCTGCAGTGATTGGGTGGCGTTCAGAATGAGAGTCCAGCTGAAAAAAAAAACAACAAACAACAAAAAAAATTCAGAAGTAATCCATGTGACTTTTGTTCATCAGTTAACATCTTGTGAAGTTAAAAATTTTGTGTTTGTTTTATATGCATCCCTCATATCCATAATATTGGGTTTTCCAGTGAAAAGGTGTCTCAATCTGAAATCAGGAGAGAAATATAGCAACAGATCAAGTGAAAAGAATTCAAACAGATATGTGGGAGGATTTTGATTTGAGAGGACCACGTATTTTTTTTTTTTTTTTTTTTTTTTTTTTTTTTTTACAAAAGGAAGAGTTATTAATGGATTATGGTCTCAGAAGCAATGGCTAAAAGTTAAATGTCTTGTTGGATTTGTTTCTTACCATACACACAGCTTTTTTACGTCACAAGAGGTTAGTTGATGGGGACTGGAGTGGTGTGGATTACTGTTGGATTATTGTGATGTTTTTATGTGCTGTTAGACTCTCATTCTGACGGCACCCCATTCCACTGGAATGACTGGAATCAGGTCCATTGGGTGAGCAAGTGATGGAGTATGCTACATTTCATATTTGTGGCTAAATTGCTACAAAACTGCAGTGTTAGTACTGCATATTTCTGGTAATTCTCATAAATTAAACTGCATGTCATCATATGAATTTGGTTACATTACTTTTTTAAACCAAAAAACTGGTTTTCTTTAACATTTTTAAAAAATTGTACTGCAACCAAAATGCAATGTTGTTAAAAAATATCTTTTGTATCAGCTAGAACTGCTGGTAAACAGTCTTTATTTAAAAGAGATTGCATCTCTGAGATTAGGGTTACCATTATTTCCATAATTCGCGATTCAAGATCAAGATTTTTACTGTCACATCACCATATAGAGCATATATAACCACAGCAGTGAAAGAGTCAGGCACGCCCCATGGATGACAATTAAAGATGAATTATGAAAATATACAAATATATTAAGGAAAGAATGAAATAAAGAAACAATAAAATATAAGAATATAAAATATATAAAGAGATGTATATCAGAATTCGAAATATAGCGTGGTGCGAATGCAATGGAAAGTAAAACTGTAGTCTAAATAAATATATACACAGGAATGTACAAGAGGCAAGTAAAACAGCTGATACTCCCATGTCAACGGAGAATGATGAATATCTTTACTGATAAAAGCGAATATGCTATGAGCATACGAAGACAGAGGCTTGAGCCGCCTGAGAGCCCTTCTGACAGGCCTGGGAAGAAACCTAAGTCTCCCCTGCTTGACATCAGGCTACGGAAACGCCACCAGATGGCAAGGTGCGAAAAGATGGTTACCGGGGGTGAATGCGGAGTCCTTGATTACGCAAACAGTCCCGCCTTGAGGTACGTCCTTAGAGAGGGGAGAGCAGACCCTGAGATGCGCCCAGCCAATTGCACAACTTCTGTGGTGGGCTTTGCAGTCATGATTGGAGCTGTTCCTGCCACCAACACTGACAAGGCGCACGAATGGCACATCAACGGCCTCTGAATAGAAAGTTTCAGATCAGTGGTGAAACCCTGAATTGCCGTTCCAGATCTACAGTTCACCTGGCTTTCCTAACCTGTCTTTGAACCTGTAGTCTGAAGCCGTGGTCCCTCGGAGATGCTTACACCGGTATTTGAAGTTGCTCACCCTCTCCACAGTCCTACGGAACGCTGGTAAATGTTTGCCTGCCATCTCCGGCTCAACACCAGTTCTTTCGTTCTGCCTGGCCATACACAGAGAGACACTATCCGGTACCACGATGTTAATGCTTCGCCCCATCCAAGTATGTCTCATTATTGTTGGAAATGAGGCCCAGAAACCAAGAAGGTCATCACGCGCCTAATAATAGATGTGAGCTGTGTGGTACACGCACTCAGTAGAGAGTAGAGCAGGGGACTCAGGACAGAAATTCCGGCACCAGCATAGATAGAGGTGAACTGGTCACCACGCTTGGAAATGTAGGGATGTTCTGTTTAGGGAAACCAGGAAATCCCTGTTGCTAGTGTAGAAGTTCAGTCAGAGGGATCCATGGGTTTAGGTGCTGGAGCATGGGGAATGATAGTACGAGCCGAGCTGTAGCCCATACATATCTTATGAAGTTCCTGTTATTGCCGTCAATGCAAAAGGAAAGAGCGCAAGATGCAGGAGATGAAGCATCATCAGTGATCCGTTAAATATGAGCAAAACGGAAGAGGTCAAAAAGACCACGGAGAGCAGATGAAGCTTTTTGACCGAACTCTGCACCTTCATGAATTATTAATGAGGAAATCTAGATGGATAGCCGCTCCAGCAAGAGGGGGTTGCCGTTCTTTAAAGGCATATTAGATGATACTTTTTAAGAGAACCTCGGCTGTAGCAAGAGACTTGTTAAAAATGGATGTTTTCAAACCAGCCAGCCGATCTCTTTAAGAATTAAAGCTGTCTCAACACAGTGCGCAAATAAGTACGTAACTCATTTTTAGTAAACTCTGTGATTCATCTTGTTAATTATAGATAATACCGTGAGGTTAGTTTATTCTGTCATCACGAGTGACAGTATTTGGTTTCAAAGCAAAGCCAGTAAGCAAATTCTGGTTAAGTCAGTAACTTTTCCAATTGTAGTCAGAAAAATAAAACAAGCTTCCAAAAGTCTTTTTTCTGAAATTTTAGCAGCACCAAAATTGCGCCACTTTTTTCTATTTGATGTTTAGAACATCTTGCAAGCCTCTGGAGTGTTACTTTATCTTCCCTACCCTGCAGTCCTGATTGCTAACTAACAAAACATTTACGTGAAGATTGTTTGCTCATTTCCTGTAGCCATCATTTGTTTTACTCAGTATGAGCGTGCAGTCAACAGTGTTACCATTGGAACATTACATTGCTAAGTTTGCGCCGTTCGAACATACGCGGCAGATGTCTGCTGACCGTCTGTTTGGTTGAAGAGAGCGCCTGTCTGACATACTCGTGAGCAGCCTCATATTACACAAACAGTATTTTGAATCATGCTTCTGTTTTGTAGCATGATTCCATGCAGAATGTCTGTCAGGTTTTGCAGGTACCAAAACAGCTCTTCCCGGGTCACTGTTGTTTTTCTAATCACTGGCATTCATATGCCTTACAGCCAGTTTATTTCCGGCATGAATAGAGCAGGACTGACATATGATATCATGGCACAATTCTGACCAGTTTATACTGCTTAGCATCCATCTTATTTGATTGTTCAATTATCCTTATTCAACCTGTGCCCACCGGTGATCTGCACGATTTAACAAAAAGAGCCGCTCCATAAGTGTCTATTTGCTCTGGCGAATCATTCCACTCATTCCCTTGTACATTTGTACTTAACAAAAAAGATTCACGTACCCCTCATTTCCGATTAGCAGTTTTGTTTCTTTTGCTCAACGAATCTGGCTACACTGGTCGCGCTGTATGTTTCTAAGAACGCGGACCGTCAACATGCTCCAAACTAAGCGTAGTTTATGAGCGCAGAACACAGTGACGAAGTCCTATGTGGTCATCACAGAGCCACTAAAAAATTGAAGGATCGATCCAAAGACTTTTAAGAATCGCTATAGATTTATTCGGGGAAGGTGATAATTTTACTCACCCATATAGATAGGGAGTCTAATATATCATAATCCACTGCGTTTACAACCCAAACACCGTTAGCAATCCAGTCACAAACACTCATTAAGTAACGGTACTGCGTTTTCAAAGACATAATGCTTTTACATATATACAAGCTGTTAGTTTAAGATTAAAACAATGTTACAAGCATCACCGCATAAAGCGATCTTTAAATGCACAGTATAGAGCCGATATAAGCCATAATGTTTTTTTTCTTTTTTTATCAAAGCCCGGTTGAGGGCCAAAAAAGTAAAAAACAGGTCTTTTTTGGGCCAGATGCATCTGTTGGTCACAAACCCATTCCAAAGGGGCCCATCAAAATTTTGCCAAACCCGGGACTGTAACTCACTTTTTTTCCCCGTTGAGTGTCAAAACAAATTTCACCCTTTTTGTTTGTCATAAAGTGGACCTCCCCTGAAACTGATAGCCCCTCAATTCCAAAAAAGGGGGGTAAAATGCACAGCAATTTAGTGGGGGAAAAAATGAGGGTCCTAAAAGATCAGCACTTGAAATTTTTCCCCTCTTTTGAAAATGTCTGATTAAGGACACTAATTAGTATGCAAATGAACTTTTTTTAGTGCTGATTTAGTTGGGTGGCTAAAAACCCTTTTTAAAACCCAAAAAAGTAAATGGGGGGGTTTTTTTTAAAAAAAAAGGGGGAAAAAAAAAAAAAAAAAAAAAAAAAACGGAAAAAGGGGGTTGATTTTTAAAAAAAAAAAAAAAAAAAAAAAAAAAATGAATTTTTTAAATTTTTTTTTAAAAAAATTTTTTTAAAAAAAAAAAAGCCCAAAAATTTTTTTTGGTTTGAAAAATTTTATTAAAAAAAAAAAACCAAAAAAATTTTTTAAAAGGAAAACCCCAAAAAAAAAAAAAACAAAGAAAATTTTTAAACCCCCAAAAAAAAAAAAATTTTTCCAAAATTTTTAAAAAAACCCCCCCCCTTTTTTTTTAAAAAAAAAAAAAAAAAAAATTTTAAAATTTTTCCCCCCCCCAAAACCCCCTTTTAAAAAAAAAAAAATTTAAAAAACAAAAACGGGAAAAAAAAAAAAAATTTTTTTTCCCAAAAAAAAAAAAAAAGGAACCAAAAGAAATTTTTTTTTTTTTAATTTTTTTAAAAGGGAAAAACCCAAAAAAAATTTTTTTTTTTTTTAAAAAAAAGGGGCCCCCCCCCCTTTTTAAAAAAAAAAAAATTTTAAAAAAATTTTTTTTTTTTAAAAAAATTTTTAAAAAAAAAAAATTCATGATTTTTTTTACAGTAAAGTGTAGTAACCATGCTTTTTTTTTTTTTTCATATTTAATTTTCCCTTTTAAACCACCAATTTTTAAAGGTTAAACTATGTTAATTGTAGCAAAACCATTCATTTGTGGTTACCATGGTTTTTTTATAGTTTTTTTGGGTTTTTTTTTGTAAAAACCCGGTTTTTTTCCATAAAACCTTTTTACCACAACAGCAAGTTCAAAAAACAAAAATTCTTTTGGGGAGAAACGCTTTGATAATGACACAATAAAAAAAGCCCGTCCCCTTTAAAATTTACTGGTTTGGTACAGTGCAGTTTAAAAGGGGAAAATGCTCCAATGGTGTTGACGAAAACCCCCAAAATGGTCAAAGCATATTAAAAAAAAAACCAGATAGACAGAAACAACAAAAAAACCTGATTTTCACCCTCAGGGGGTCTTTGCTCTGCATGGTGGTGTTCCCCCAAGAAGAGCTTTTTTACAAGGTCTTTTTTTTGGATTCTCTGTGGTCTCGGGGACTCTTTCACTTCCTTTTCCCCCCGCCCAAACCCCCCCACAACACAAAAACCCCACCCCCTTTACCCACATGTACCCGTTTTTTTCTCCCATCCGTCCCCACTCACAGCCAAAAAAACAGCCAAAAACAGCCAAAGCTCAAAACAAAAGATGCACAATTGGTTTTGGGTTGGGGTCAAATTCGCATTTTCATTGGATTCAAAAGCCGGGGGTTTTTTAATCATTCCATCGATGGGGAAAATTTTGCAACCTTTGCAGGTAATTAATATTCTGTCAAAAACGGGAAGGGTTGTTTTTCACTGCGTGGAAAAATGTCGGGAGATTGCTGGCTCAGGGGGGGAGCCCCAGCACTGGCCATGCACAAAGATTCGGTCAAAGCTCAGGGTGGGTGGAATTTTAAATTCCCAGCCCCCCGAGGCCCGTTTGGTTTTTTATGAGGCATGTGTGCTCAGAGGCCTCTGTACTTAGCAGTGCATGAGAATTACCCCTCTGCCCGGGATGGCAGCCACAGATTCTGGTGGCGATGGGTCATGTCCTCATGCAGCAGGTTTTTTAAAATATGCCTGGGTAAGTTTCCTTTTTGGTGCTGTGCTGGCCCATCTCCCCCCTCCCCCCCTCCCTCCCCTCTCTCACTGTCCCTCCCTTTTCCCTCTTTTTGAATTTTATTTTTTTTCTTAGATATAAGCACTTAAAGGTTAATGAAACCTTCAGCTGAACAATGCTTCGGGAAGGCTTTCCGTACAGGCTCCCGGAAAAGAGTGAAGTCGGCACACAATTTTTTTAAATTTTTCCTGGCATTAGTGGGGGGTTTTGGGGGCTTCATTCTTTCCGTCATTCCAGTGAAGGGCCAGACCGGGGTGTTGTCACATTGTAGGTCAAATTTTGACTTGAAGAAAATTCTTATTGTGACTCTGGGCTACTGAGGTGTTATTCCTCAAGGTGAATAGACCTGGAAATTTTTTTAAAGGAAGGAAATGCCATTTTTTTCCATGTTTTGGGGCATTTGCCAGAAAACACTTACACAGCATTTCAAAAAAAAATTTTCAGAAAAATAAAAAATATGGAACTTATTTGATTTTTTTGTATAATGGGTGATTTAATACTGGTTGGGAAAAAAGCATACATAAAAAAAAAAAAATAATCAAAAATAAAAAAAAAATAAATATTTAGGGAACTAATGGTGCCCGAAAAATCCTTTTTGGTCCCCGAGTATAAGGGGGATCAAAAAAAAATGTTTTTATACGTTGTTTAAAAAAACAATGCAACATTTTAAAAAAAGATTAATGACCTCCCAAAACATCTATCGTTTCAGGCTGCTCCTCAAATCAAGTGAAAGGTTAAGTACTGGTTGGGCTCTCCAAATAGGCCTGAACCATTTTCTTCTAGTTTCTATTGCTTTATTTTTTTCCTTGAACTGCTTGGGTTTAGAAGCTTATCCTGGGCCTTTACTTTCTTTCCCGCAGTCATCATCCCAAACAGCATGCTTCACTGGAACGCTCACAAGTCAAAGGTCAAACAGATTTGACATAAAGAGAAAGATCTCAGCTGTAGACACTTTAGTGCAGCTCCCTTTACTGGGACTAAACGGCCTTGTTTAACTTGCCCGCATACCAACTTAATCGGGTGAGAAACAACAGGAGCAGGTAGCTTTATTCTCCCAAAATTCCCCCCAATCAAACAAACTCAGCAAGGCTTTAAATTTTGCACCTCTAACCAGATGAAATGACGTTTAGGCCCGGATAAGTATCAGAATGTGACAGTGGCAGGAATCCCCCTTATCTGAGGTTGTACAAAAGTGCTGATTTTTTTGCTCTGTGCCAGAATGAGAAGTTTCTTTGAGATTTGAAAATTCACAGACCTTTTGGATTTATTGGGATTTGGGACCTTTTTCTTTACCCTGTATAAATATGTGTGGGAAAAACTATACTTTGGAGGGAAAGGGGAGATTTAGGCCTCAAATAGAGATAAATAAAGGAAAGTGAAGAAAGTCTCGGGCAGGGCCCCGGGGTTTTAAGCAGAAATTCCATCTGAACCTATTCAGAGCTGTTTTGAGAAGGGATTAAAAATTCACTTTCATTCATTGTTGCATTAAAAAACTAGGAAATTTGTTATCTATTCAGACATTTGTGACATGGGGTCCTTCAATTTTTCCATTCCCTCATTTGACTTTACTAACCAGCCTTGATTTGAGATCGCAAATTAAATTTAAAATGGATTTTTTTACTAACAGGTTACAGCACCTTCCATTATTTTCATTTTACAGTGGGCCATTCAAGCGTTACCCAATGGCTGTGCAGTGATTTAATTTTCGAAAATAGAAACTCAAATTGATAATAGCTGGTGAAAATCTGGTCAAATGGTTGACATTTAACTGACATTTATTAAGGCGAGTTTCCCAGCATCTCAGGGAGGTACACCACAAGTCTAACCAAGTGTTCTGGGTCATCTTCCTGACTTAAAAAGAAGGAATGTAAGGAGTCTGAGTTTGCTTTTAAAATATCTAAAAGGGATGATTTCTGCAGTTTTGTAACATCTTTGTATTGGAATCACAATAGGAATCATTTTATTTCATGATAATGTTTTCTCCTGTCACTTTCAGACATAATGCACAGATCCAATATATTGATACATATTCAGGTTATTTCCCAACTATTTATTTGCACTTAAAAATTTTATTTTTTTACATAACTATGTGTGCATCTGACCATTCAAGCACAATAAGCCATGAAAAAAAATTTAAAAATGAATTTGTGGGGGTATGGTTTTCTTTGTGCTTTTGTTTTTGTGCATCACGTGGGGTCTCAGTCAAATGCAAGTATTGCATAGTTATTTTCATGGCTTTTTTTTGCACTCAATAACACTTTTTTCTCATATTTTTTTTCACTCATGCATGTTTTTTTTATTGCTCTAAAGTTAACCCAAAAATTTAAAAATATTTTACATCAAATCCTTTTCAAGCATTAGAGCTTTAATCAGGGTTTTTTTTTTTTGTGTGTGTGTGTTGTTTTTTTTAATTTTTGTTTAAAATTTTTTTTGGTAACTACATTACTTTCATTATTTTATATTTTTGTAGTATTTTTAACTAAAGGGGTGGTCACAAAAATTTCTTTGGACACTCCGGTTGTGATATGTTTCACACTCTGCCTTTTTTTAAAACCTGATTTAACATATACAAACATTAATGTAAAATATACAATCTACTCCCAAAGTTTCAAGTCTGCAAAGTTAAAAATTCTTTTCATTCAGCTAGGGGGCATATGTTAGATGTTTCCCGTGTACTGTTGGTCTTCATGGATAGAATGTAGGGAGATTCCCCAAAATTGAACTTTTCAGTTCAGTATAATCAAATGAGCTTGTGTTTCCAGGGTGCTTTCATGCAAAGACTGGAAGTGAAAGGGAAAATGAAGCTCTTTTTTTCCAAATGACCAAAAAAAACCTGTTTTCTGACAATTAAAAATGATATTAAAAAAAAGAAAAGACAAAATCTTTTGTGTGGGTTTCCGTGCATTTGTGTTGTCTTGCGGGGCCCGAATCACTTGATATGCCTCCCCAATGATTGAGTTAATGAAGAAAATGGAGCAAAAAGGGCTTCCGAACATCAGTTTCCTCAAAATGGGGTTTCTAATCTCCCCCAGCATTGCTTTCATAAAAGCAAACAAACAGCCTCTAAACCACCACAGCTCCGAAGTCTCAGCTCGAGGGCTTCCCCTTCCCGCTCAATGACAAACCATCTGGGGCAAAGGGATTTTTAAAGGCTTCTTTTATGATGAGAATTTTTAAACGCAGAAGCCCCTGGACGGGCGCTTCATACCATAAAACAATTTTGGCCAAATCCCCGTGTGTCGTTTTGCTAATCGTAAAACAGGTAAAACCCGGAAAAATAATTTTTTTATGCCACTATTATACGACCCCGGGGTGTGGCTTTTCCCTGTGCATTACAATTTTTGCATTTGCAGCCCTTAAGAAGGGAAAAACTGTGTGCTATTAGTCTACCCTATTCTTCATACCCTCTTGAGGATGGCATGGTAATGTAAAGACAATGTTAATGTATTGGTCTTAAAAGTCTGCTAGCTGCTGCTGCTGCTGCTGCTGGGCAGAGCAAGTACTGAGTCTTGCTACTGCCTATACATCCACAACATGCTGCTGTGAGCATGTAAAATATCGCTGCTGCAGATATAACATACATGAAATAAACCCTATATAGCATACATGAATCCACCTCGTAGCAGATCTATACAGGTGGAGCTGGGAAGGTGGAGGGTTTTTTTAAGCAAACTGCAACTGCTACAGGAAGCACTAGTCATATATTTGAATATTGAGCAGCACGCTCATTGGCTACGATACAGGAGATAACAATCAGCTGTGCCATGTTATAATGATGTCATTAGGTCAGATTGAGTTAGACCTATCGGACTCGCCATCTAGAGTTTCATGCCCGAACTCTGTTTTTAGTCTGGGTCCAGTTCACAGGCTTTACATATCAGCGTGTCCATTGGTGGTGCAGTCTTTGGTGCCAGACCATGGAAAAAAACTTTTTAAGCAAATAGCGCCAAATACAAAAACGGGATGCAAATCGATGCACCATCTGGCCAAGGCTGTGATATCCATGATTCATTTTGTTTTTAGAAATGACTGGGCTACATTTAGCGCAACAACCCTTTTGTTAACCTTGGGGGAAATTTTTTTTCTCCCCGAATCTTGGGGCGGCGGGCACGGGAATCATTACTCTTGCTGGAAAAAACTCCTGGGGGCGAGTTCAGACGTGGGGACAGCAGCCAGACACATGATAGAGATGAGAGGGAATACATAGGGGGGGGGGCGGCTTTTTCCCAGCTTTAACCAGGGCTTTTTAAAGGAAGGGGCCCTGGAATCCCTGAGGGTGGTTTTTGGGAAATGAGATGGCTCAGGGCTCCCCAAACATTGATCGCACACTTTTCTGCATGAAAACACTTAATGGCTCATAAACTGCAGGACTGAATTTTTCCCGGGGTTTGTTCTATATGCGAAAAACCGATATCTCGCTTTCCAGCATTTGGCCAAAAACTCTTGGGTTTTTCCAGAAAGCCAGGATTGTTTTTTTTTTATCACTTTTTTTCCTGTTTTTTATGCTCCTCCTGAGGACGGGATTTATCATGGGGGGGGCCGCTGAGAGGGAAAAGCCAACAAAGCACCAAATCGAATGGGGGGAAAGATTTAGCCTCTGCTTTTTCTACTTCTTCCTCACCGGAGCTGAACACAGAAAAATTCACCCCTCCATTGCTGTCGTGCAAGATTTAGGCCCCCCGCAGGACCCCAAAGCAATCCCATTGGCTGATGATTTTGGTTATTCTATTCATGCCTGATCGGGAAAACTGACAACATCACTTGATGATAGTCTTAACCAAGAAAATTTTGCAATTACGGTATTTTAGATCATATATGAGACATCACATAACTAAAGCAACAAATGGTCAAATATTTATCTTTCTTATGTTTTCAGTTAGCATATAATTGCTAACCACATAGTGTCATTCATTTCCTAAGGTTAAGCTTCCATTTAGCCTACTAAGCTAAAATACCTTTATATTGGTTCATTTTATCATGTCAAAAAAAAATACTAAAAATAAACTACTAAAAATAATTTTGTGCTATTGTAAAAAGAAAATGGGCAACTGAACATAATAAAAAATAATGTCAAGAAATATTAATAATTTTCAACACACACACACACACACACACACCCATTGTGTGTTTTTTAAACCCATAAAATAATAAATAAAGAATAATAAAAATGTAATTTTTAAAAAATAAAATAATAAATTACTTAAGTAGATTTTAAATTTCAATAATATTTCACAAAATTACTGTTTTTTTCTATGTATTTTTGATCAAAAAACATTTAAACATAACAAAA
>NC_056585.1:24841537-24919437 GCF_018340385.1 Cyprinus carpio | reverse complement strand
ATAATACTTATTATTATCACTTTATATTTTTAAATTTAAAAAGATAAAAAAAAGGTTTTGTTCTTTGCCAAATTATACAATTTTAACAAACTGAACTTGTAGTTTTATTAGTTTGTTTACAATTTAGTTAACTGAACGAATGAATGAATGAAGGGAATTTGAATGAATATTTCTTTTTAAAACCAAATCTTGCCTTTTTTGGAATAACCTGCACATTGGGAATGGCATGTTGATGTAAATGCTGGCTAGGCAGGCGGCTCACTAGTTTTTTTTTTTTTTTTTTTTTTTAAACAACTATAGAGACCATTAATGTATGAAAAAAATCATATTAAACATTTTCACGTGGTCTTGGCTTCAGGGGACGCAGTCAAGTTTCAGCATAATTGGGGTCTGCACACACTCCCTGTTTTCATTACTACTGAGGACTCATCAGTACAAAGTACAAAGGACCTGTGTTACTAATCATATTTAGTTCTCCCTGGGGCTGATTCCACATTCTATTGGTATAAGTTACAATCCCAGTTATAATTGGTTAGAAATGCACAAACTGAAGCCATAATTACACCCTAAGACTGGGTATCTAAGACAGTTTTAAAGTGAGTTTTCAAGAGAGGTTCGACAGTTCCCAACTCTCAACTCACAGATTATTTCCCACGGACTGGCAACAGCAAAACCATTCAATTTCAGAGCTCACATGGATCGGCACTCTTTCCGAGGCGGAAGAACTGTCATCAAGTGATTGCAACACCCAAGTGCCTTATCTAGGATTGAACCATGCATTCCATGAACTTGGATTGAACCCACAGCATTTGCAACAGCAGCTTGAAGTCTCATCCATAGGATATCATGATCTCTCTCTGTTACAAACTTTCTAGATTCATGCAAGGACAGGCCCTTGAGCAAGCAGTAATCAAATTGCTCTCAAGACAAACTGTGATAGAGCACAATATCTTTTTTATTCACAGAATTAAATAAATACTATTGATCCCAGAGGGAAAATTCAGGTGCAAAAGCAGGTCTTTAAATCATTAGGTTACCATAACCTGCTACTTAAATTTGAAGGGAGAGGTCTTCAGATCACCTGGAGGTGAAACGCTGTCCAAAAGCATTTACTAGTTTTGATAGGGTACAATATTTGCATCACACAACTGGGTTTGAAGCAGCAACGTTTCCATTAGTAAACCAGGACCATATAGCTACAAGGATATTAATTTATATATAAATATATATATATATATATATATTTATTGATTGATTTAAGACATACTGTAAAACAGTGCCTTGCAGCTACTAGTGATTAAATAATTCTCTGAAGTGTGAAACAACTGGTTTTAATTTAAAATATTTTGTATTTTTAAAGTTTAGCTGACATGGGAGTTTAAAATATGTCATTATAGCTAAACAAAACAAATCTATTGCTAAATTAAAGCTGTGCTTCTACTGTCTAGCCATCTAAATTAGTAAACTTAAACACCATTCATTTTATTTATAAACTGCTTTTTCCCCTTGGAGGGCCCTTTAAAATTGATTTTTTTGTCACTTTAGCTGATTTGCCCAAAAAATTTTGCCCAAAAAAGTGGGCCAGGTTTGGGAAACACTCACCACAGATCTCAAAGAAGCATGGCCGTGCTGCCGCTGCACTTTTAAGCCCCCTTGGTTGTCACCTCAAACAAATAACATTTAACCAAAACACTTTTAAACAGAGAGCGAGCTGATGAAATAAGAGCACCAAATTTTCTTGAACCTCAGCTATTCGCTCTTTTTTAAGGAAAATCCCCCCCTCGTGGTGAGAACATTATAAGCACAAAAACAAAAAAATCTATTAGGGGGGAGTTTTTGTTTTGGTCTTTTGGATATGGAAACGGGGTCATTTGCTGACAGTGCAGCAAAAAATTCAAAGAAGATTGGCCTTTTTAAGTTCCAATTTCAATCTTTCAGTTATGTTTAAAAAAAAATGGGCAAATGTTTTAAAGGGTGAAATGTGAAAATTTTTCTGATTTTAAAATATGTTTTGCTATCTTTCAAATCGATAATTGCAAAAAACGGTTGAATATAAAAAATGTTTCGTGGTTTTTTCCCAACCTTTGCTCTGTTTTTTTGAAAAATGCTAACTAGCAATAGTACCTCAAAAATGGTTGATTTGGGGCTTCAGTTTTTTTAATCTTTTATTTATTTAAAAACCCAGTAAAAAATACACACACACACCCCCACACACACACACAAAAATATATATATATATATATATATGTTGTGTGTTTTTTTGTGTGTGGTGTGTATTTTTTATTCATTTTTTAAATGTATGTTTTTTTGTATGTATGTACAAAATTTATTTGATTTATTTAAAACTCACTATTTGCTTCTTTCCCAAATTTTTTTCAAAAATTTTGGGAAATTAATTTTATTTTTCCCATAAACCCCAAATCCAATCATTTTTATTGTTATTTTTTTTTTATTTATATTTTTTTTTTAAAAATTTAATTTTTAATAAAAATGAATTTTTTTTTTTTTTTTTTTTTTTAAAAAAGAAAAAAAAAAAAAAAAAAAAAAATTTTTTGGTGTAAGTACACTCGGGCAGAACAAAAGGTTTGATCTGCTCTGTGTGGAGACCTAAATGACAGCAATTTTGGGGATACTTCACACCTCAGGCCCAATTTGCTTCCCATGGGGGTTATTGCCTCTGGTGGTTTTTTGGGCTTTGTGTTCCCGTTCTTGCTCTGAAACCGTGGGAAAGGTTTAAATTGGACATGGGGTGCTTTTCCTTGGGAGGGGACACTCTGCAACAAAGGGTTTGAAATGGCTCTTTTCCTCCCCTATCTCTCCATCTCCCTTCCCCTGGTTTTCATTTCCTTGTTCTCTCCCTTCCCCCTTTCTGGATCTAAAGTGCAGTCAAAAAATTTCACCACAGGGCAAAATTAGAAGTTTAAAGGGCCCAAAATAGTTTTTTCAGCTGGAACCAAGGCTGAGTCCAGCATACAGACTCATAGACCATCTCGTGACAGCTCTGTCCCGAAAAAAAGGTCAGAAGTCAGGAGTATTATATCATTGGTCGGCTATATTCTCCTTACCCCCCGCTTCTCTTTTCATTTTTTTATTTATTTATTTTTGCATTTTTTGCATCTACTAAAAACTTTATATTGCTATTTTGAAAAAGTGTGGGGTACAAAAATTTAAGGCTTTGACAAAGTTTTTTGGCATGCTAAATTAAAAAATTCAGGGGCATGGAAAAAAAGGTCATTGAATAGAACGAAATAAAAAAATTAGATTTTCAAAAAAAAAATTTTCTTTTGGGCTTTAGGGGCGTAGATTTAAAAACACTGCAAAACGTTCTTTACGTAGAACCCCTAGTTCCTCGAGGGCAGCCTGCGTCAAACGTTTGGGGGGAAACGGTCTGCGTGAGCCTCTGAAATCGGTGTAAAATCAGCCAATGAAAGGGGGGGTCCGGGCGGGGGGCGGCGACCAGGAAGAAAAAAACACTCCCGCGCGGCGGGTAAACAGTACCAAAGCGCCGGCGGGGGTCCCGGGTTGGCCCCAAACGCGCGTCTGTTCCCCGGGGAAAAGGGGGGTTTTCATACGTAACCTAGAGTTCCCCCGGGAACTGGGCCGTCGAGTTTTGGGGGCGAGTACCAAGCTGCCAGACTCCCAAAACCCCTGCCAGGGGTTTCCGCGAGCACAGCTTAGGCAGGGGGGGGATCGCCTGGGTAACCCGGCAGTTAACCATAAAATTTTTGGAATGTAGAGGGCGGGGACCCCCCCGGCGTTGCGATTCAAGCAGGAAACACCTGCAAAAAAGGCCTTGGGGGGCCGCCACCCTTGTGGGTGACCTTTGGCTCCCAACAGGGGGGGCGCCAAGGACTAAAGGGTGGCTTGATGCCTCGACATCCACAATAGCTGCTTAGAACAGGAGCCCCTTTGGGGGGGACCTAGCTACAAGAAATTGGCTTTTTTTTCTCCACAGGCAGTTTTGGTGGCTATGGCCCAGTGCTAAAGGGACACTACATTTAGTTCTCTTGGTCGGGCCCCCAAAGGGGAAGGGGGGGACAAAAAAGCCTCAGCACTCAGGGGGGGTGTGAGGGGGCCCTTTGGGGAAATTCCGTCGAGGGTATTGAACCTTTGGCATGCCAGGTGAAAAGTGATAAGTAGGGGCCCTGAGAGGGCCGCAAGTCTCCTCTCCTCGGGAGGTAATGGCCAACAAAAAGGGGGTTTTTAAGTGTCAATTCTGTCGAGATATCTTGAACTCAAATGGGGGTCTGAAAATCCCTCTGCACCAAAACCCCAAGCCCCCGGGGGAAAAATCGGGACCGTCTGGAAGTCTCAGCCTCAGCGCCCCGGAAAACTGTAACTAAGGGTGTTTTCCCAAAGACTGCCCATCGGGGCGTGGAGGCGCAAGGGCCGCCATGCCTTCGCGTGGAGGGGGTAAAACCCCGCAGAGCCTGGCCTGTGGGAACCCCAGAACTGTACCAACTGGGCGTTTACTGGGTTAGCTGGGGTTCGCACCAGGGGTAAAGGTTTCCACCCGGGGTACATTTTCCCCGTTAAAGGGCTCTGGTTTGGGAGGAGGGCTCAAAAACCTGGGTTAAAGGGGGGATGCTAGAACTGCCCCCCGGGGGCCACAAACACTTCCACAGTCCGGGGGGGTGAATTTATGTGCCCTGGCCTGTGAGGAGTCTGTCTGATCGGTTCCCCAAAGGGAGCCGGGGGGCGAGACCAAATCTGCGAACCATACTCGGCCCGGGCCCAAAACGGGCTACTAACTAGCGGCCCCCCGTTCGGGACCCCGCCAGAACTCGGGAGCAGGCAATGGGGGGAAATCTACAGCAAGCCTCGGCCGGTCTGCCCATGGCCCATCCCGGGGCTGGATGAACTAGAGAGAACCAGGGGGCATTGCGATGTCTCTTGGTCAAAGGGCCCAAAAACTCTCATATCTGTTCACCCCTCAGGGGAACCTCCTTCCCGGGCCTGGGCCCCTGTCCGACAGTATGTTTTCCACATTAAAACCTCCCAGGAAAAAACTGCTCGGCTAGAGGGGGTTTATCCGGGGGCCCGAAGGATCTGGTGTGCCAGCTTTTACAAGGGGCAAAAACCCCCCCTGGTTGATATAAAAGACCCGCTGTTTTCAGGCGCACCAACACATGGTGACCTCTCAGGTCTGGGGGGGAAAATTTTTTAAAGCTTGATGCACATAGCCTTTTAGACAACTGATATGCCATGTGAATGGTGACCGCTCCAAGACCCGGGGGAGGGTGGCCCCATGCCGCAAAACCCCCCCTGGGGAGCTGGGGTAGGGGTTTTCAGGCGACCGGGGGCTCCCCGCACGGGCCCTGATTCAAAAAAAGGTTTTTTCCACAGTCTAAGGCCCGGGCGGCGTGCCTTGATGTTGAAGGGGGTTGCCCCTGGGGGGAAAATTTTTTTGGTCTTGGCCACCCTTAGGGTTCATGTACAGCAGGCCAAAAGGTATCCGTTGGGCCCGGGTGCCATCAACCCCCAAAAATCTCTGAATGTTTTTTGGGGGGGCCTTCTTTTACCCCCGACGGGGAAAGGGTTGACTCGTACGAAGGGGGCAACTGCCGCATCGTGGGAAAACCAACTCGCCCAGATAGGTGGTTCCTGAAATGGAGAAATACACTCTTCTTGGCGTTCAGTCTAAACCCAGCTCCCCAGTGGGGAGCGACATCTCGATGGAACCGCCCTGCTCTTTGAGCAAAAACAACCAACGTTTAAAATTTAGTAGCGGAGCCCCCAGTCCAGTGGAGCCCTTTTAGCAGCATCCCGCCCGTAACGTGCCGGGTGGGGGTACAAGGCTGGCCGGAAATATCAATATTGGTACACTTGCCCCAAAGCGAACCCAGAAACTTCCTTGTTGTGGAGGATGGGCATGGAATATGTCTTATGAGATCTGTGTAAAAAACCAGTCCTCAGACCTATTTGTGGTACAACACTTTAAAAACCCCGTTTGAACTTCAGCCCCAAATGAGCGATTTAACTGATTAATCCTATGATCGGGCGCACCCCTCATCCTTCCCTTTGGGAAATTTGAAATACCGGCTTCCCCGGGTTCCCCGTCTTGAGGAAGACCACCCGATGGCCTCCTTCCCCCAAAAGGGTATTCATTTTTTTCCTAACCAAAATCCGGGGCCAAGCGGAAAAACCCCGTTAAATTTGGGGGAAGGGCCGCAAACAATAGCCCTTTTTGTCATATGCAGGACCCATTTGAGATAATTGGCAGTCCCTTTACTGCTCTAAAAAATCTATTGGAACGTCTCTCGACCCGGACCCTCTGGTGAACGAGGCAGCTAAACGGCCCTGAAATAAACCCATCCCACAAGCGATCTAACACTTTAAAACCCCGAAGGGGTTTTTGGGCCCCTCAGCACCTTACGCTCCGGCGGAAGAAATGAAGGGAGGGTCGCTGGAAACCGCTGCCCTGGAGCTCTGGCGGGGGTTTGGGAGATCGATTCCCCAGGGCACTAGGAGAGGGGGCAGGTAAAAGCGTGTAAAAACCCCCTAAACCCCTAGGGGGCGCCCTCTGCATCGTGATGTGTCAGGACTTTTTAGCCCAGGGGCCTCCCCGCCCAAAAACGGCCCTCAGTGGCTTAGGATGGGAAACCCGGCCCGGGTTGCTTCAGCCACCCCTCCCGCGGGGGAGGCGGGGGGAACCTTGATTCTGTGCCCCCCTACTGAGAGCGGTTTCACAGAGGGCTGCTCCCCCGCAGCCCCCCCGTAATTTTAACTCTCCAAAGGAGATAAAGATTTATTCCCCAGAATTTAGCAGTCACACAATCAGACAATTAACGGGGCTGGTTTTGGAAAAATTCTTCGAAAAGGGTATTAACAGACTTCTCAAAATCGGTAAAACCGAATTTAATTTCCCCGAATAAATGCAGCTAAACCCAGCGTTACTGGTTGGCGTGGTAAGATTCAGATCAAAAAATCAAAAATTATATTCTAACTTCTCTCAGTCAGATAAATGCCTCATTTAAATTTCCCCCAAATTTTAAAAGGAGCCAAACAACAGCAGTAAAACCGGTTGGCTGTGTACAATTCATTCTAACTTTCATAGTCAGATAAATACTGATTTAATTTTCAGAATTAAAAAGCACTAACCAATCAACTAGTAAAAACGGTCTGGTTTGGTAAAATTTCCCTCAAAAAGAAAGTATTAATTTTCGGGTTGCCCGGCCCCGGGGGCCCCGCCAAAAAAACAATTTAATCTTTCCCCGGGGAAAAGTGCAGCTGCGAGTTCCGGTCAGAGGGGAAGGAAGCAGGCGGGCTTCCGACCTCGAGCAACTCTAAATCTAGGGAAACGGGGGGAGATGGGAAAAGCCCCCCCGTCCCCAGATATGCGAGAAGCACAGTCAGCCCCTTTTTTTTTTCCCCCGGGCTGACTGGCGAGCTGCCTCCTCATTAAAGCTTTTTTATAATGTTTAGGGATAATATGCTTGGAAAATGATGCTTGGAAAAAAGGGTTTTTGGGGTTTTTTTGTAAAGCGAACTCCGCCCCTCCGTGTCAATCTCCCCAGAAAGGGGGGCGCGCGGCCGTTCTCGGTGGAAGGACGCGCCGGGTTCCCAACCCCCGGAAACGGGAGATCTGGCGGTGAGGTAGGAGAGGAAGGGCCCCCTTCCTTTAGGAACTACGGACCCCAAAAAAAATTTAAAGCGGGGCCCAAACCCCGGGAATGCCCCTTCCACGGCCCCTTTCTTTTACCGAACTAAATTTCCAAAAAATTGCTGACAAGCAAAAAGCCCGGTTAAAACCAAAATACCCCGCCCGTTTGGGACTCCCCCCCCCGGGCCCTCTTTCATTGGACTGATTTCCACGAATTCAGAGTGCCCGCTAGCCGTTTCCCCAAGCGTTGGCCCTCGAGTTCCCGAAAAGGAACACGGTTTTTAAAAATCAATAAAAGTATAGATGATATCATAATTAATATAGTGGTGTGTGGATATAAAATTTTTATTTTATAATTATAATATAACTGAACAAATTTCCCAAAACTTTTGTTTTTTCCCCATTTTTCATGATGAACTCAAAAAATCAATTCTGTTAAAACGCATCTTGATTCCCCACCTGGAGGGGGTGGAAACTAAAGGGGAAGGCTCCTAACACAGATTTTGACGATTTTTAACAGTTTTGGGGAAATAGGCCTTTTTTGTACATAGAAAAAGTCTTGTTTTTGGGTTTGCTCAGAAAAAAAAGGGGGCAAAAACAAAAGTGTTGCGTTTATAATTTTGTTCAGTGCATATATAAACACACAGAGAGAGAGAGAGAGAGAGAGAGAGAGAGAGGAAAGCAAGTCTGTAATGGTTCAATTAATGTATTGCGAGTTTTCAATTTATTTTATATGCTGTGTTTCAATCATTTTAAAAGTGTAATATTTGGAGTAGATGATAGAAAACAAGTATAAAGTTATACATTCTCATGGCAAGCAACACACATATAGATTTAATACACTGTATAAATAAATGACAGAACTTAATTTTCATAATTTTAGACTGAGATGTGGTTATTTGGGTTTATTGTTCACAAATATCATTCTTTTGTTTTCTTTAACTATCCAAACAATCTTTATTTTTATAAACAGCATGTATTTGTTCAAAATGTATTTTATATTTTTATTTAATTTTCTCTGCAATTTCTCTCCCGCAGAGCACATATTAAGTACCGCTAAGGGGTTGTTTAGATTTTATGATCTTTTTTATGTGCTGAATTAATTCCTAAATTGAATAACTTAAGGCCCATCCACAATGGTTTTCTCTCATAATTAAACAGCATTTCCTAAAATAATCTTCCGACTGGCGGCAGGCCTCCCGCCTGATTCACAAAACCTAGTCCCCAATACAGCCTATTAACTTATTGGATATTAAATTACCCTGCACACAGAGGAGGCCAATCACAGCTGGGTCAACACTGCAGGTAACCGTGACAACCAGTCACCTAGGTGATATGTACCTGTTAATGATTCATAATGTTAAACAGACATGGATTCGCAATTGAGAAATGAAAGTGTCGACCATTGAGAACACAGGACTTGCATGCATTTATGATTTTATTTTAGGCTATTCCCGCGATGATCAATGCCGCGACATTGATATTGATGGGGATGATGATTTAGCTCAACGGCGGAACATAGATCCTACAGCTGCTCTAACAAAGTACAGGGATCAATTAAAATCAAATTATATTTGCAAAAAAACAAAAAAACTTTAGTATTAAAAAGCTTGATTAGGAAATGGACATTAATATATCTACATACATAAAATAACAGCCATAACTGGTATATAGGTCAGAGAATGACAGATTAGATGATGGTAATCACAAAAATGGCAGAGTTTATGTAATCTACTGCAGCAGAGACCATTTTCATAAGAGACGTGAGTGATTGTTAAAGTCTCACGTCTCTCATATTAGATTAATTCTTCTGTGTTTAATTGTAGCTGTCTAAAACCTTTCTCTGCTGGTCGCAAGAGTGTGCTTTGGCGCCAGGCTTAAAAAAAAGAAAGTATAATAATAAAATGCCACAGTAACAGATTAAAGTTGCTCTCTCAACATCTACATGCTATCACTCCTATTTTCCTTTGATGTCCTTTTCCTTTCTTTAATTTAGGCAATTAAAGAAGAAAAGGGGAAACAAATCTCAGTTGGTTTTCCAAGGAATAAGAAAATCTTTTCATATTCTAATAGAAGCCTACTCAGTTCGAGCAGACTTGGCGTCCTCTGAAGACAGAGATCAATCTTTTAGCAAGGTCAGAGTCATGCTGGCTGTAAAGCACTGACTAAACGGCCAGTTTAAAAAGAAAAAAAGAAAAGAAAAAAAAATCATGCACATCTGAGCCTGTCCTCTTATGGCGGGACCTGAATAGTTAGCGTGACTATGCCACTCCTGCTGGAAACTGAACTGATGGTGGTTACAGAGCCATGATTGGAGGGCTTAGTGGTGGTTCAGGTAAGCCTGATGCTAATCCAGTGAAGTGATTGTGAGTGCTGATAGATCACTGATAAAGTGCCTTCTTAAAACTGCAGCTGAAAATGAAGGACGAACAAAGACATGCTCTCCTGGAAAGCGGAAAGTTTTTCTCAACTGGGAAAAATTAAAATACTTTTGTTAATTAAATCTGAAATAAAATATAAATGTTAGACCATATTATATATATATATATATATATATATATATATATATATATATATATATATATATATATACTAAAATTATATGTGCATACAATTTATATACAGGTCCTTCTCAAAAAATTAGCATATTGTGAAAAAGTTCATTATTTTCCATAATGGCATGATAAAAATTAAACTTTCATATATTTTAGATTCATTGCACACCAACTGAAATATTTCAGGTCTTTTATGTTTTAAAACTGATGATTTTGGCATGCAGCTCATGAAAACCCAGAATTCCTATCTCTAAAAATTAGCATATCATGAAAAGGTTCTCTAACGAGCTATTAACCTAATCATCTGAATCAACTAATTAACTCTAAACACCTGCAAAAGATTCCTGAGGCTTTTAAAAACTCCCAGCCTGGTTCATTACTCAAAACCGCAATCATGGGTAATACTGCCGACCTGACACCCTCAAGCGAGAGGGTAAGACACAGAAGAAATTTCTGAACGAATAGGCTGTTCCCAGAGTGCTGTATCAAGGCACATCAGTGGGAAGTCTGTGGGAAGGAAAAAGTGTGGCAAAAACGCTGCACAACGAGAAGAGGTGACCGGACCCTGAGGAAGATTGTGAGAAGGACCGATTCCAGACCTTGGGGGACCTGCGGAAGCAGTGGACTGAGTCTGGAGTAGGAACATCCAGAGCCACCGTGCACAGGCGTGTCCTTTGAACCAGAAACAGCGGCAGAAGCGCCTGACCTGGGCTACAGAGAAGCAACACTGGACTGTTGCTCAGTGGTCCAAAGTACTTTTTTCGGATGAAAGCAAATTTTGCATGTCATTCGGAAATCAAGGTGCCAGAGTCTGGAGGAAGACTGGGGAGCAGAGCCGGCCAAGCCACTAAGCGACCTTTGCAATTGCAAAGGGCCCCGTGGCCAGCAGAGGGCCCCCTAGAGTCACTGCTAGCTAGTGGGAGAAAAAAAAATCATACATCAAAAGTAACATAAAATAAATAAATAAAAAGAAATGGGCCAACAGCGCTCTTTAACAGGCATCATGATAAGCACAGTTGTTATTTATTTAGTTCTTTTATGGCGGAGTCACCGCGAATCTTGACCTGACGACCCCCTGATGTTCACCGTCACTGGTCTAGTGTCCTTCACGAAGTTTACTCGCCGTGCGCTCAAGTGGAAATCTATGGGAGCAAGAAGCAAGAACGCCAAATAGATTGCCTTCTAGCTGAAAACGACCCCCAAAAGACGAGGCGGAAGAAGAGAAGAAAGAAGCAAGAAGCTCACGGTACGTTAAACCTGTAGGGCCCCCGGGGGGATAATCTGCAGTCTAAAGTTTATATTGGGATGCAAACACTTTTACAGGGGGAGGCGTGTTGTGAGGTTTTGCGCTGTGTTCTACGCACTTCGCGTGCAGGCAGCGTGCATGAGCGACAAAACCTCACAACACCCTCCCATGTCGGTGATTTGGTTGGAACACTATTGTTTTGGTTTTTGATGGTTGGTGAACCCAACTCGTTTTTGTGTGCACTTCTCAAGAGCCCAGTGGCTGCCTACAGAGACGCCAAGGCTTTTGTCGGCTAGCTGCTCGTTAGGAAAGATTAGATGAATGTGATCAATTTATGGTTGGGCCTTTTTGGGCCTGAAATCGCTGATACAACCTTTAATTTCAATTTTTTGTTTTTTAGACAAATTACTTTTTTAGCCGAGGAGGACATGTATGCATGTGCGCCAGACACAAATACACAAGTTTGGATTTTAATAGTTCTATTGAAATGTTACCTAATTCTTATTATTGTTACTATTAACAATCTGGTTTGTGGTGTTTTTAGATTTTATTGTTTAGTTGTGTTTATTTGAAAAATTCAAACTTTAAATGTCTATTTATTATGTATTTTATATAACTATTTTATTTTTGTTAATTCTATTGCTCTATTTCATTTCAATTTATATAGGTGTTGTTGGCTTCTAAACTTGGTGTCAATTAAAAATGTTTTTTATGGTCAGTGGAAAATCACTTATAATATTTTTCTTCAGCAAAGTGCAATCAGTGCTGTGTTCGTTGCACGCACGGCAATTTCAGCTCAGTGGTGTCATTAAAATTTTTCTGTTAGACATCAAAACCTGGAACTAACACTCCAGAACTCAAGGTATTCTATTGTTCATTCTGTACGGCCAATAAGAACGAAAATACTCTCTCAGGACCAGCAGTGTAAAACGACTTCATATACATCATACCATCGAATAATTAAAAAACATAATTTAATTAGACTAAAACGTTACAAATACATATATATATATAGTTATACGGTGTCATGCTTTCTTTAGGGCTTACTTTTTAAAAAAGGTCAAAGGGGCCTCCAACCAAATTTGCTTAGGGCCCCAAAGGTCTAGGGCAGGCTCTGCTGGGGAGAAGGAAATGCCAAAATGCCTGAAGTCCAGTGTCAAGTACCCACAGTCAGTGATGGTCTGGGGTGCCATGTCAGCTGCTGGTGTTGGTCCACTGTGTTTTATCAAGGGCAGGGTCAATGCAGCTAGCTATCAGGAGTTTTTGGAGCACTTCATGCTTCCATCTGCTGAAAAGCTTTATGGAGATGAAGATTTCGTTTTTCAGCACGACCTGGCACCTGCTCACAGTGCCAAAACCATTTTTCAGCACGTGACCATGGTATTACTGTGCTCAATTGGCCTGCCAACTCTCCTGACCTGAACCCCATAGAGAATCTGTGGGATATTGTGAAGAGAAAGTTGAGAGACCAAGACCCAACACTCTGGATGAGCTTAAGGCCACTATCGAAGCATCCTGGGCCTCCATAACACCTCAGCAGTGCCACAGGCTGATTGCCTCCATGCCACGCCGCATTGAAGCAGTCATTTCTGCAAATGGATTCCCGACCAAGTATTGAGTGCATAACTGAACATAATTATTTGAAGGTTGACTTTTTTTGTATTAAAAACACTTTTCTTTTATTGGTCGGATGAAATATGCTAATTTTTTGAGATAGGAATTTGGGTTTTCATGAGCTGTATGCCAAAATCATCAGTATTAAAAACAAATAAAAGACCTGAAATATTTCAGTTGGTGTGCAATGAATCTAAAAAATATGAAAGTTTAATTTGTATCATTACATTATGGAAAATAATGAACTTTTTCACAATATGCTAATTTTTTGAGAAGGACCTGTATGTCATTTAAAAAATTACAAAAGTACATAAAATACTAAAATTAAATGAAAACTGAAAATCAGCCTAAAACTCAAAATATTAATAAATACTTTTAACAATATATAAATTATACTAAAGTATCACTAAACATGTGGGGCCGGCTACACCAGCTAGACGTAAAAAAGCTGGGTGTATGCTGGGCTTTGCCACGTCCTGCTTTACGATAAATATTTACACCTGTTGCACCAACTGAAACTACGATCAGGCGCAACTACTCCCAGCATAGACAATGCGCGTCCCACGCGACACATTCTACCACCTTCTATAGATGAGATGACCTTTGACGCCGCAATGGCTTACAACTAATACTATAGAACGAAATTTCTCAAGACATAAACATGTGAAGCCACCGCCATGATTTATTGAGTAAAATTTCCTAACAAAGTCTGTGTTTTCATATTGAAGTCCCCTGCACATTCCCATGACGACAAGATAAAGTAATATAAGCTAAAATATAAAAATGTAATACAATGATTTCTCTAGAGTATTTTTTTTAAGATAATATCAATTTAGTACAATTAATGTCTTTCCTGAGGTTAATTGTGACCTTTACGTGACATTATGCGTTTAAATGTCTTTTTGTGGCTGAAATAACACATTTATAGTTTGTATTTTTTTGTGATTAAAAGTCACAAAATTTGAAAGCTGATCATTTACTTCTGAATTTACAAGTAACAAAGTAAAAAAGCACAATAACAACCCCACCCACCTTTGCAATTGATCCACGGCTTTGATCACTAGGGCCCGAAACCGCCCCCTCGTTTTTTTTTTTTCCACGCACGAGCAAATCATGGGACCTTTTCAACTTACACACTACCTCTGACTAGGAGTAAGATTTAGTCTCAGTGTAAGCAATTACACCAACCTTGGACGTTATAAATTATACGCACAACTTTACGTATTTTACATCTAGCCTAGCCTTACAACCGGGTGTACGTCAGATGATGCAACCGGCCAATGGAGTGTAAACAACACATGCACATTGCTGAATTTTAGCCTGGATTTTTAGAAGACGGTTATCGGTGCTATTTATTGTCAGGATTTTATATTGCCTCAGTGAAGCACGTTATGTTAACCATTTACATTGACCAAACTTTTGAAGAACGTTTCTCTGTGGCAAGTAGATAAGAGTGTTATCTGTGTGAATTAGCTGCTGTGGCATTTCTGCAAGACTGGCCGCTCATGCAGCTCGAGATTATGTTGACATACAGAAATCTGAATGCGTCTGTCAGCATACTAGCTCACATGTTTCCCTTCTCAGTTGCATAACATTAGGGTGGTGTGTCTTTCTGAGTCTTTAGTAACTGGATAACCTCAAAAATAAATTGAACATTATTTATTATTATTATTATTTTCCTATGGGATATTTACACACACAAATTACACCTGTATTCGCGCCTTGCCTCACCACGTTTCTACTCACACTCTCTCTGCAGCTACACACGTCCCCTACATTTACCCACAAGTCGGATAACGCTCTACCTGTTTTTGTTAATATGTTTTCCTGTAGAAATACAAAATTAGTAGTGATGATGAAAGCCAAAATATTAAATGTCACAGAGTGGGAATATTTATGAGTACTCCACTATTTTCTAACGGGGTGGGTCAAAAGGACAAGTTTCAACCTGAGATTTGGAGCCAGTTTACAGGGGTGTGATAATGATTTTGTACAACCTTGGTGTTACGGTTATCTGCTGTGAGGAAGTGAAGGAACACGAGAACATATGAGGATTCATGTTGACCAGTCTTTCTTAAACAAACAGACATGTGAACATCTGGCAGGCAGGAAAACGTTAGCACCTTCAGACATTTAACATCCGACAGCACCAAAGGGCCCAAACACCCTTTGAAATATGAGAACCTTAATGAGGTAATTCACAATTTACAACACCTGAACTCAAAGAGCAGCGCCATCCACCCTGGGGCGCACATAGGTCAAGGGGAGCCACCCTGGGGAGACCCAACCCACCGAACGTCCGTTGTCTAGCCGGCCTTACACTGGCGACATGGATACGGACCATTATCTTATATTCTTTCACAGCGGCTAGGAGGTCTGTTAGTAAAATCTTGCTGACTTTCGCAATTTTTGTTACCTATCTGGTAATGGTGAGCGTTCAAAGTTTCATAAAGTGAGAGTTGTTTTTTTTCGGCATCAAGTTTGCATGCCGTACCTCGATATTGGTAGCTAGTATTTAACGAATATTTAGTTGTTGCTGCGTCGGGCGAAGATTGCCAGCCGCATATCGACCGATTGGCAGATGTCCAAGACTGGTTGCCCACTGCAGCTAAGCAGGGTGAAGCGAATCCACTTTCTTTCTCCCCCTTACGATGGCTCATAGAGATACGGTTGAATCGAGTACTGGGGTTGTGCTGGAGTAAAAAAGAAACTGCCAAGCAGGTCAGTTTAGTGAGGGCCATCAGGGGGTTGCTCCCCTGTGGTCTGTTGGGTCTAATGAACCAGTGTAGTGACGGGACACTATACTGTCAAGCACTGTCCTTCAGATGAGATGTTAAACCGAGGTCCTGACTCTCTGTGGTCATTAAAAGCCCCAGGATGTCCTTTGAAAAAAAGTAGGGGTGTAACCCCAGGTCATTAAAAGAATAAGGATGTTGTTTTATGAAAATTAGGGTTTTTGCTGACCGGCTTCATCACTCTGTCTCCTCTCCACCAATAAGCTGTGTATGGTGGGCATTCGCCGCAATATGGCCGTGATCATCCAGGTGGATGCTGCACACTGGTGGTGGTTGAGGAGATTCCCCCTTCATATGTAGAGTGCCCAGAAAGCGCTATATAAAAAGAAGTAGAATTATATTTTATAGAATTATACTTATTATTATTATTATTATTATTATTATTATTATTTTATATTATTGTTCTTTTAGATTTTTGTTTTTGGTATATTTTCCTTTTGTGGTTTGTCCCAGAGATATGGAGATCTTAATGCGGCTCCATGAGTAAATTGGTAAATTCTTCACAATTCAGTGGTCAAAAACAAGGCCCGTCCACAGGGAGAGACGTTTCTGTGAATACACACAAATGTTTTATCGGATAGGGTTTGCGACCACACGGATCTGGCTTTTCGAAAGTGAAACCGATATTTTTTTGCAATCAGGTCCCAGAGTGGATAAATCTGAAAATGCTACATGTGGACAGCGAATTTGTATATTTTCTGAAACGATGACGTCATCAGCCCATGTCTCGCCCCTAGTCAGACACCACGTCACGTAACAGCAACAAAAACATAAACAAACACTGAATGATTGTCTTTTTATTAACTAACATTAACACAGATTAATAAATGTATTGTTCCATGTTTGTTGTGTGCCAGCGCAAGGTTTTATGCGCATAGTCCATGTCTTCTTTCTCCATTTTTAGTGTATCTCTGTGGCAGATTGCAGCGCCACATGCTGGTCTGGCATGTATACTACATTGTTTATGGTTTCTGTGGACGCGGATATTTCTTGAGACGAGGAAAAAAAACAGGAGCTGGATATTGGGATAAGTCCCGCGTCGTGTGGACGTAGCCCAAATGTTGGTACTTTGCATACAACTGGAACTTTTTTCTTTTAGAGAGGATATTTAAATAACAAAATTATGTTAAAAATAGAAATGTATTCTTTTTTTTTCTATCAGCTCAATTGCATAAAACATTCCAGTCTGGTGCATAAACATATTTTTCTACACGTTGTATGCCTGTAACTTTAAAAGTATTTTGAATATCTTGATATTCTGGTTCTCACTCTTACCAACTTTCGTCATTTTGAAGGCCCTATATGAAAAAAAAAAAAAAAAAGGACTAACAATCTTGGTTTACTCATGGAGCGGCATTATGATCTCCATATCTTGGGACTGCTGACCACGAGGGACTTAAAATTAAGATACCAACAGGAAAGTTTGTTAAGAAACCGATATAAAAAGGGTATAGATACCTTAAATTGTGCGTTACCTGAATGAACTTTGTTACGAGAAAGGGGGAGGAGGAGGAGAAATAGAGAGATGGCAATCCTTGAGGAGCGGAATAGCACTCAACGAAACGATCGATAGGCCTGTGGCCTCAAACAGGGCCAGATGTTCCCTAGAGAGAAAGAGAAAGAGAAAAGAGAAAGAGACAGAAAGTGTGGACATACACATGCAGGCGTAAAGTCACACATATGTTCTTTCCTCCTGAGAACTTACTTTGTCCGTGCACTTTGCTTTCAGGTCCGTAATAAGTGTTGAGGGGCCACTTCAAAGAAAGCATATGCTGATGACATCATGAAATATCATTACAATCAGTCACTCTCTATCAGGTCCTTTCTGGCAGTCTATTTCTTCTGTGTGCCATGAGTGAGCTTTTCCCCCTCTGTAGGTTCCAAAAAGCATAAGCAGACAAACTGGGGTTTGTATACATGGTCAATGTCATTTTTAAAGTTTTTGAAATGATATTCCCCCCCAATTTTCCCAACCTTTATAAGTGTTAAAATTTCCCTTTTAAAATTATTTGGGGCAAATGCTTTTTTAAAATTTGGAAACTGCTGTAAACTATGAAACTAGCTTTGGGCAGTTTCCCTTTTTCAAACACCCTTGCATATTTTCAGCATAAAAACAAACCCCAATGATAATAATTGAAAGATAAAAGGCCTCCCCCAAAATCTGAAAACGGGGCCTGCGGGAAGGGGGGAAAGGGGGATGAAGTTATGAGGGAAAAGCTCTGGATGAACCTAAAGGGGTATTTTTTTGGGGGGGACAAAGGGAAAGGGGTTTGGGGTTGAAAGGGGGGCTTTTTCCCACAGAAAAGGACAAGAAAACCAAAAGGTGCCCCCAAAGGAGTTTACATTTTCCCCAAATAATTGAAATTTTTTAAATCGGGAGGGGGGCTGGAGTATAGGACAAAAAATGTGCTGGGGGATTTTTTGGGCAACGGGTAATTTGGGAGGGTTACATATCAAAAAAAAAAGAACCTTTTTTATTTTTTTTAAATACGGGAATGATATTTAGAAAATTTTTTTACACAGCCTAGGGGTGTCAACCCAGGTAAGCCCTTTAAAACTCTCAGAAAAACCGAAAGGAGAGAAAGGAGATAATAAAAAAAAAAAAATAAATGATAATAATATTAAAAAAAAAAATACAACATCAAATTTGGGAAAAGACAAATTAATTTCCAAAAATTCAAAAAAAAGCAGGGTTTCAAAAAATTTAATTTTTAAAAATATAAGAAAAACTACAAAAAAAAAAAAGAAAGTATTAGAACTAAATTTATATATATAATATATATAATATATATATATAATAATAAATAATATTATATATATATTTTATAATATATATATATATAAAAACCAAAGAAAAAAAAATTTTAAATGTTCGTGGCAACTGCAAAAAAATGAAAAAGGTTGAAAAACCAAAAATATTAATATTGTTTTTTGGTCACATAAATAAGTGTTAAAATATCATTCAAAAACTGTTAAGTGTCTACTTTTATTTGTGCAAAACCCCCAATAACAGCAAAAAAATGCTTTTGTAAAAAAAAAAAACCCCAGGGGACCTTCCCTTCTCTGTCCCCCCCGGAAACCTCTGAATCGACACTAAAAAAATTTAAACTCCCGCAATCTTTAACAGAGACATGAGAGACATGCTACAGAAAAATTTTACCCCTACTTTTTTAAAAAAAAATTTCCCCAGATAAAGTAACCTTTTGAAACCAACAAGATCTAAACCTTATTTTTTGGGGATCTCCCAAAAAGGGGGGCCCCGAGCCCCTCATAGAAAATATCCACATGAGACACGTGACTGTAAAACCCCCCCCCCAAAAACAGAGCTGAGTATATTGTTTTGTCGTTTACTGTCCGTTTTTGAAAAAGGAATAACCCCAGAATTTACCTCAGAAAAAAACGTGGGCGCCGGGGTTCCCTCCCCGAGGATGAACAGTCTGATGAAGTTATTTTTATTTATTTTTTTATTTATGTTTTTTTATTAGTTCACGGTTTTGTGTACCCAAAATTTAACTAGTTTTTTTTCCCCAAACTATGATTCCCCGACTAAAATTTTGAAATGATTTAAAAAATTTTGAATAGATAGGCAGTTTCTTGTATCTAAATTTCTTTTGACAGGGTTTACGTTTTCACACTCTATTTAATATAAAAACCAAAAAAAGAATATGATTTCATGATGAATTTTAAAGGGGGTCTAAGAATGATTAGACCCATGTGTATTTTTAAACTCTGTTCAAAATAATATTTTTTAACGTTTAAAAATAAAAAAATTTTTTCTCAATAAAAAGGGCCTTTTTTTTGGATAGTAAGCATGTATTAAAAAAGTTTGAAATCAAAGAAACATTTTTTTAATATAAAATGTATTTTTTGTTTGTTTTTTTGTTTTTTTTAAAAACATGGAAAGAAGCAAAACACTTAATTATGAAGGGGGGGGGAATTTTTATTGTTTCACTTGTTAACAGAATCTGTTTTCAGGAATGACTCCAAAATCATTTTTAAAATCTCTGTTTAACTATGCCAAAAGGTTTTTTGACCCTTTTTTTATGTATGCTTTGATTATACGGGGTTTTTAAATAAAATAAAAAAATATAAAAACCTATATATATATATATATATAATAATAATATATATATATATATATATATATATATATATATATAATATATTCCCAAACTCCCCTTTTCTCTTACCTGCCTCAAAGTAACAGTACAATTTATGGGCCCTTGTTTTCAGGTGTGAATCCCTAAAAATTCAAGGCCTTTGTCACCCCCCTCCCTTGCTTGTTCCCATCAACAAAAAATGGGCTTACAAACTTTAAAACAATATACTGTTTTCTTTGGGAAAGAGTAAGAGAAAATTCACATCATTTTGATGTAAATATTCTAGTCTACAGGACTGATTACTCAGTCTTATTCAGAACTATTCAGTATTTGGTTTATGACCTTATTTCAGCTACACCCCCCCCCCCCCCAAAAAAAAAACAAAAAAAACAACAAAAAAAAACAAAACAACAACAAAACTTAACACATAAAATGCAAAATTTTGGTTAATGTGTAAAAATATCTAGAGAGCCAAAATATTATCTCAGACCCCAGAGGGTTTAATGTGGGTTTTAACCACATTAAAATGGGAGGGTAACAAAAATAGTTTATTAATTTAAGAACCTGTCAAATCGAATATTATTAACCTCACATCATAATATTTGATGTTTATGGTGGTCACGGCTCTCCATTCTTTGCCTACTCTTTCCTTTGTCCCCCATCTCCTCTCCTCTCCTTTCCACTCTCTTCCTCTCGGTTGTGTGATCTTGGGCCCTTGAGGTGAGCAGTGCAGACAGATGTTTATAGCGACCTAAGTTGATTTTACCAAGACAAAAAAGCGGATGTTGAAAACATCCCAGAAGCTATCAAAATCCATCCTTCATCCCACTTAGAGTGTTTTCACATACGATATGCCCATTAAAACAGCCATGTAGCGAGAGACGTGCACCCCACTAAGCAGAAATACTGTGTTTGATTTGGTAGTTATGGAAAAAGGCCAGAAAACACAAAGACTGTTGGAGTAAAACCAGACTTTTTTAACAGAAAAAAATTATTCACTTAAATGTGAGAACAAGAAGCGAGGGGAAAGATCAATACTGTACACTGAAAGGTCTTGAGAATAAGAGGCAAAAATGTGAAGACCAACATCAGTTCCTGTTGCTTTTTGTTTATGTTTCTCTCCGTTATTGGTAAATGCATTCATATTCATCCCCCAGACACGCTACTACAACCACTTCTGTTACCAGGTCTCTTATGCTTAGAGCGCACACTGAGCCTCCATCAGGAAGGATCTTTGGCTCGTTCCAGCACAAACAAAACACACACACCACACAAACACACACCACACATGCAAATTGGGTCTGCAGAGAGGATATCTTTGGTCTATCACACACAGGGGGCATTCCCTCGTCTGACACAAGTCAAAAAAATAGGAGGATGTACGTGATGTCTATTCAACATTTGCACTAGGAGAAAATGTGTAAATATATCAACAACTTTGTCCAATGGTGCATAAAATGTGACAGAAAAAAAAAGGAGAAAAACAAGTGGATCCCACAGGAAGGAGGTGAGAAAACCGGGCAGTGGAAGCACAACAGACCAATTTATATGTTTTAGACCACACGGAAGGCCTGTTGTTGCATCCAGTGCACACGAGCCCGTGGCTCTGTCTGGGGGGAGCGTTCATAAACATTATTATAAACACACTCCACCAGGGTCAATAACACTTGGCTGAGGGCTGATACAACCACACAGAACCAGAGATGTGCAATTGTGCATGTGAGCTATACTTTAGGGACAAATTAGTCTCCAGATGTTATATCTAACGGAACTTCCATTTTATGAAGGATGCAAGGGGATAAGAAAGCAAAACTATAAAATTCACAACATTTTAGTGTAAAGTAATGGTTAGTAAGGGTTAGTAGTAAAGCACAACACAACACAGCCTTGAAGGCATTGTTTTGCATCCATACAACACCCAGCCAAAAAAAACAAAAACTGATAAACACAAATCAATAAAAAAAAAAGAAACAAAATAAAATAAAAAAAATAAAAATAAATCCATAACCATTTTAGTGTAAGGGAAAGCGTTTATATCAATTTGAAATTAGGTCTGTATAAAAAATAAAAAGAAGCTATAGCACATTTCCTTTATCTAAGTAAATGTGTGTGGTGTAAGACGAATAAACCATTAAAAAGTCATTAAAGGAGCGAAACGGGACAGAATGAAAATGTACAAATTGAGGTTTTTTAAAATTATGTGTTAATACGCTCTAGATGCTTTCTTGTCTGTCCAGCTCGGTGGGATGTTAATTGGAGGTTTAGACAATTATGACCCCTATGTAATGGTGTCTTTGGGGTGCGTATAGGGTGCAGATAGGTGGGTCTTCTTCAGGGTGACAGGTGGCAGATCAGATTCAGTTCCTGACACAATGTAGACACAAGTGGAGTGTGGTAATGGGGGATGTTAGCAGCCGGGCCCCACTTCAATCTTCAGCACATCATTGACACAATCTATATAAGGACTGACTGTGAGAAAGACAAGGACTATCGAACGAACCACAGAAATGTGGTGCGTTCACTGTTGGAGTGTGTGTGTATGGAATGGTTTTTTTGTGAGGGAACATCACAACCATGTGAGAACAGAAGGATTACACATTTTAACCCAGGAAGAACATGAGAGAGGAGAGAGAGAAATAAAGAGAGAGCAAGTGGAAAGAAAAAGATGAGTGTATTGACCTCTTGCTTCAGACATTCTCTTCACAGGCTATGCAACTATGATGGATGGCCCCACTGCATGACCAGATTGCTTACTCCAGACATGAAGGAAAAAATGAGGAAAAAAACCGCCTGATTCCTTCCTCTAACCTCTTCTATACTCCTTCTTTTTTTCTTTCCTGCTTGCCTCCCTCTACTCTTTTCCTTTCTGTCCTCTCTTTTTTAAAGATATGCTATCCCTTTTTCTGCCTTAATATAGGGAAAGTAGGTTATCAGTGAATAAACATGGTCTGATTAAAACCATGAATAAATTTGCTTAGAAGCTGGATTTCCCATCTCTTTGAATTTATATAACAGCACTTTGTGGCCTCTCACCAAGTCCACCTCTCACACCTTAACCCCACCTGTCAATCACACTGCATCAAGCATCTTTTTTTTTTTCACTTACCTCCAGCTGTTATTCAACAGTATATGTGAGGAAAAGAGAGGGAGAAAGTAGCCTATCTCAGTATGTTGCATGAACAAACTTCCAGTGGCCATTCGACTGGCCATGTGTCATGTGGCGGAATACTTATCATAGAGCCAGAGGAGATTTTGGGGTTTTAATGAAAATTCAGTTTAAATTTAGGTAGAAAATACATGATGTACATAGAAGACATGCGATATTTAAGCCTCGGGCGGTCATAGCTCCACCATCTCAGAAGCAGCTGGACCACCTGGATTTTCACACACCACAGAGTCTGGAGTTAATTAGGGAATGGTTCTGGATTAGGAAACGTTCTCTCACTCCTGCTATGGTAATGAGAGAGACCAGAAAGGACAAGGCCAAGATTTGCTGTGAAACTCAATGAACTAATAGAGTCTAAATCTAACTAGTGACATCACAGAGAAGAGAGATGAAAGAGCAGCACCATTGGAGCATTGGGCCCCTCTACCATGGACTTAATGGGTAATAAATTGTCAATTGTAATATAACTAAAAAATGGGGGGACAATTTTTCTTATAGGAATATTTATTCCTTTTAAAAATTAGATCACATCCATCCATACATACAGCATAATATAAATCCATTACAGCACAAATATATACAGACACCAAGATACATACATATAGACAAATACACTCTGGACAGTTCCAGTTAGGATCCTCGCCTGCCAGCGACTTACCACTCGGCCTGCCTCCATCTGCTGCACTTGGGCCGGGGCGCCTGTGTACTTGCTGCCTGGGATTCCTCGGGATCAAATCAATTGGGGCCAGATGTGACAGACCATTATGCTTAAGCCGACACTGTTGCAGTCACGCTGGAGTCAGCCCTCGCGAGTAATGTGCCACCTGCGCCCTGAGCTGGAGTAATTTAATCTTGATACGTTGATATGAAATTGTCCACTATAAATAAATTAAAAAATTGCACAAGTATCATGAAACATCTTAACACCAATTTAAAGAAAAAAAAAAAAAACATTAAAAAAAAACTGAAATGGAAAAAGCATAGGGAAACCCACCACTAATGCGCAAAAGTATAGGCTACTTTGAAGACAAAAACAAAAACAAACAAACAAAACAAAATAATACACCCAAATTAACAATACTCATATTAAAGTCACTGACTTGTTGTATACAGGTAGGAGATACAGTCATTTGCACTATTTAGATATCCGGTTTACAGTGATATATATATATATATTTCAAAAGTATATATGTATAGTTTGTATGAGGAGCAATATTAGAACAGTGCGATTATATAATCTCAAAGGGAATGAAAACAAATAGTGCAAGTAACCATGTAGTCTATGCTAGATATTATGTGCAAAAAGGGTTAGAAACATATTGCAATTGTAACATTACAACATGAGGTGCCACGTAGGATTTGAAATCAAACTTCGCTTATCCATAAAACACGTGTATATATTGATGCATATGAGAGTAGCATTTATATACTACCTATAAATTACCCCTCACATATGCAGTACATGTATACTATTGATGTTCAAAATACATATATGAAATACATGTGCACTAATATGGAATCCATACCAACACTTATTATGTTAGTAATGAATGCATATACATCTTAATTACTCTACTAGCTGTGATACATATAACCTTGACACATGCAGAGCCTTACACCTAGACACTCACTTATACATATAAACTTGATCCATGCATATATCGGGTAGACCTACAACAACACGCGACATACACATAAACTCGCTGCCGCAGACACATCTATAACATACTCGCATATACATATAACCTTGATCCATGATATACACCTATACACACTTGGCACATACATATAAACTCGATGCCAGGCATGCACACCCTAAAACTTCGCACAACAAATACGAAATAAAATGTATAGCTGATATTGCCTGTGTTTTATGTATGTATGGTAAGCGAAGTTTGATTTTCAATCCTACGGGCGCCCATATACAATCTAAAAACAAAACATGTTTTTTTAACGCAGAATTTAAAGGCACTGAACTAAAAATTACAAACTAAATACAACAAAAAGCAAATAACTAACTGAATTCGATATAGATTTCCCTATACAATAGTCATTTTCATTAACTACTACCATACTTGTAGGCTTAAAGTTCTACACATGTGCATATTTAGTGTCCAACTACAAAAATCTTTAGAAAATGTATATTTTTGTCAGAATTAATTGCACTCTTATTCTATTAGGCTCCGTCTGTTTGGCACCCATATGCGTGGTGGCGATCCTTTCATGGAAGTTTGAAGTTTAGCGGAGAATTGCATGCCAGTAGGCTCATGCCACTCTAAACAGACAAAGTGGAAATATTCCAGCCTTTCTAACATTTACAGATAGAGCACTGGACCTGTGAAATGGATAGTTTGGTGCCTGAGCTGAAAAAGAACAAAAAACACCCACCCCCATCTTCACAACACAGTAAACACACAGGCAGAGTGGCGTCTATGTCGGCAGCACATGTATCTGTCAAGGCATCTGGCAGAGCAAGCTGCTTTAAACTATACATGTTAACTATATCTTACAGGTTATTTTAAAGCGCTTAATATAAACATGTCTCATGTTTAGGCTAAATTGGATTATGAACTTTACCCACAGCAGCTCACTCTGTGTCCTCCGCTATATTTCAGATGTGCTTGTATCAAACTACTGGATATTGATATAAACGGTAATGCCTCAATACCATATGTGTATAAAAAAATATCGATATATTGTACAAATTAGGATATACCACCCCAGCCCTACATAGGTAATCACAGCGTGGTGATATTCTCGCCTAAAATCTCTTGACACAAAAACTCTATTTGGGCATCCACCATGACATCGCTGTGAGGAAATACTGCAAGCAGAGTGATACAAATCTGGCAATTTTCACCACAGAATATTGCACTGCTTTCAGCCAATCCGATTCAAGGCGACCAGAAGAACTGTTGTGGAATATAAACCTTATTAAAGAGGGACTAAATAAGTATTGCTGAACTGAGGCAAAAATTAAATAAATAAATAAATAAATATAAACCTTTAAGCATTTAAATGCTAATAAATAATAATAATAAATAATATAATAATGTTATATATAAGCAGTCCAAGGGTTCATTTTGTATGAATGCATTAATTGGGATAACAGATGGAACGCTGAAAGACTATTGTAAGGGACCATTCTCGTAAACTATGAACTACAGGTTTTCCCAAAACTAGATAAGGACTGCTAACGTCTCATTGGATAGCATTTCAGTGATCTGACCAAATCTGCAGAGTACAGATGTTAGAGTCACAATTTGAGACCCAAAAAATCCACCCCTAGATCCTGCAGGCTTGGAGATAGAGTGTAATGGTGTGGGGGAACAGTTTCATGCACATCAGGGGCCTTTTATATACCAAACTAAGCACAATTTGAATGCCACAGCGTACTTAACCATTGTTGCTCTTATGTGCATCCCTTTATGGCCACAGTCCATCGGTTGTTCAAATGGATCGCTCCGGTAGGATAGTGCAAACTGTCATAAAGCTCAAATCATCTTCAAAAATCCAAGGAACATGGCATGGGTCTTTATTTCCTGCTAGCAGGCTGCACAGTCGCCTGATCTTAAACAAGAGTGTTTTGTAGCGTTGCCATAAACAGATTAATAGATTCTGCAGCAAAATATCAGTACAAACAGACCAGTGTTACTGAAAGCAGCAAGGACCAAATTCCCTAAGAAAAATCTCCAGCACATTGATTAAACCGTTGCAAATAATTTATGGCATTCTAGAAGCTAAAATACCTGGGACTAAATAGATGGGACCTGAAGTGGCCAAAGACAGAGGACCATCTGAAGAGCCCTCGATTTCATACGTTTTCTCTTTCCCCCTCTGTCTTGTTTTTGCTTAGTTGCACCATGCTCCCTGCTGCGTGTGTGTATTAGAGGGTAGGGATCACTCATCCTCCAATCTAGCGTCTTGCTGTTAGACCCCACACCTACTGCTGACCCCATCTAACATCAAATGTCCACCGATGGTCAGACTCCACACACAAGCACATGGACGCACACGCACACACACACACACACACACACACACACACACACACACACACACACACACACACACACACACACACACACACACACAAGCACCACAAGCACACACAAGCACAAACTGCTCTTTTCATTCTATCTTCAGTCTAGTTCAGAATTGAAAAGCCTGTGTTATAGGACCATAGCAGGTGGGACCAAATCCCGAAAAGACTCTCTCTCAAGGTCAAAACTAATCCAAAAAACACTCACAAACACATACACATACACAATAAAGAGATAAATAGATAATTAATTAACATTTATACCAACATATCTCTAATTCTGTAAACTGCATAATGAAACTTAACATTAGTCAAGTCTTCTGTATTTTGCGGTTATATCACGGTTTATACAGTACAATACAGATTGTTTCAAAGCAGATTCACAGTAATGAAAATAACAGAATCATTGATGCAAACTTAAATATATGATGAATTCTGCTCTAAATTAGCTCTAAGAAGACAATAGTGTTATTATTTAGCTGAAGTCAGTTCAGTGTTTGTTCAATTTGGTTCAATAACTGTGTAAAGTTATCTGATTAAGAAACATGTTCAATTCAGCTATAAGCAGCTCTATGCAAGAAAGCAGTGTCATTATTTAGTTTGAGTCCGTTGATTCAATTCAGTTTTGAAATCAGAATTTAACGTCGATATTGCTAAATTTGTCAGTTATTAAGAAATGAATTTGATTCAGCTATAAATCAGTTCTACAGAAGACAGTAGTGTCATTATTCGGGTCAAATCAGTTCAACATTTGTTTTCATCCAGTAGTGTCTGTGCAGTATAAATATTAAGTATTTTAAAGTCCAGCTAAGCAAGCCAAAGGTGACAGTGGCTAGGATTTCAAACTCCATCAGGTGAGAGGAAATGGAGGAAAAACTTTATTAAATATTATTAATTTGACACTATGCAAAAACTATCAGCAGAAACTGTGACTTTCTGTCATTATTATTCTTTAAGCATCCTATAATTATAGCACCTGCTTTGATGTTAACTACAGCTGTTCCATTAAGTACAGTAATTAATACAATACTAGTTCTGTTGTAATACCTTAAGAGATGTTTTCGTGCAGCTATGCATCTCACATAGCTTTTAAACAGGTGGTTTGTATTGACAAAACACCAACACCTGAAGCATTGAAATTGAAGTTGGCAGTGTAGTACAGGTTGTGTGTGTTGCGCTTCTTTTTTTCTGCTAGACAGACAAGGTCAGATGTGAACCCAAGGCTGGGAAGCAAAAGAGACAAATCTATATGAAGGTTTTATTACACAGTGGCATCCAGGATGACAACCGATCCTTGGACTGGGTTCCCTATTGGTCTACTGCACACAAGAGGACATTATAAAAAACGCAAACCGTTCATCAAGGGAGGAGAGGCAACCGGGAATGGTGTTGTTGGGGGTGGGGTCTAAAAAAGTGTATTCATTGGGACCCTGTTCATGAATGTCCAAAGATCTGCAAATGCAGATGAATCCCCTTCTTCTCGGGGGGGGGGGGGGGGTAGAGTCTGGACAATTGAAAACTAGAATTAGTTAATTTTAATTAAGAATTCACCAGGCTTTTGCCTAACAAACAAGTCATTTTATTTGTAATGAGGATCCTTAAGTACCAATATGGGGCATCCATCTGGATGGCGGTGACGGCAGCCAGTCTGGGCTAGTGCTCTCACCATGAATCGGACATCACAGCGATGCGTTGATGAAGAGGAGAACTCATTTGAGGCCATAAGCCAGATGGAATGAAAATGTTTTAAGTGGGGGTTTTGGCAGCGGTACCAGACTGATATGGCTCCCAAGTTGTTTTTGTTAATTTACTTTTATGCAAAAAAAAAAAACGTGTAGAAGAGCATCATCCAAAAATTAGCTGCATGTTCCAAAATTCTCCTTGGACGCTTCAGGATTATATTTAAAAAAAAAAGAAAAAAAAAAAGTCCTTGTTACATCTTGAATATTTGGTTTAGTGGTACAAAAATAATATTAATTATACAAATTGTTTCTTATTCAGTATTTTAGTCTTGTTACCTGGTAAAAAAAACAAACAAACAACAAAAAAAAAGAAATAAAATAAAGGTTTTTTTTATTTCTTTTTTTTTTTCTCCATTGTGTTCACGCACTCAACAGATAGCCTGTGTCTGTGATTGGCTACAATGATCATCACTTCATGGATCCGCTGATCATCACAATGGCCAATCTGAGCCCTTTAAGAAGTTTGATAATCATTGCTCAAAATTGTATCATGGTAATTGTTGGATATTTTTGGTTTTTTTGTATTTTTATTGTAGAGACTTTTATAGTTTTTGATACTTATTGGTTGGAACTGAGTTGGGTTTCTGGGGTATTATTCTTTAGAGGTCTATAGAAATGTCATGGAGAAAGTCAACCATTGCATTCAAATTAATCTCAACGGCAGCTGTTTGTCTGATGCAGGACCCTGCAGATTTAAAATCTTCCATCTTTGCTCATGGCAGCACATGGGCAATAGATGTTTTGAGCAAGCTGCTGGAATTGAAAACCCAGAGACTATGACTCGTGGAAAAAATAACAAGCGACCAATCGCTGAGCTGCAGCTGAAAACATATAAGCCCCAGTTTCACACTTTTCAGAATCCACCCTAAACAAACCAACAAACAAAAAACTGGGCAAAAGTAAACATCTATGATACTTTAATGAATACGTATAATTATATTTTATTCCAAAAAAAGTAAAATAAATAAATAAATAAATAAATAAAAAAGTAGAAAGAAAGAAAGAAAAAGGGACAATTAAACTGTGTAAAAATACCAGACTAAAAATACTTAAGCATTATATTGGTGGCAAACTGTATATTTGATTTAAAGCACATTAATATTAAAATTATTATTTATTGATTAATATATAGATTTGAAATATAATTTATAAATTTATTAATTAATTATATATTTTTATCATCATAAGAGTTTATGCCAATTACCGCAGTGTGTGTCTGTAATTTTACTCTGAATTGCTAACACACTGATGAGTTTATCTTCTCTGGAGAAATGGTTTCCTGACAGTACTGTACAAAATTCTAATACTGGAGGAATTTATCACCATTAGCAGCATGACTGACACAATGCCAGCCGCTCTTGTTTAGATGACAAACCAGATCTCTTGAGATGTTCGTGTGGTGTGTAATTGTAAGCGAAAGAGAGAGAGAGAGAGAGAGAGGGGAGAGAGAGGATGAGGAGAGAGAGAGAGAAAGATATTCATATCTATGAGTACGTTTGCAACCTGTCGTTTAGTAGTTCTTAGCAAATGGGCTGTTGGCCTTTTTTTCGGTTAGAGGGCAAATTTCAACATGCTATATACCAAAAACAAACAGCTATGACCACAAATATAGTTAAAAAACAAAATCCATAGTGTGACATTCAAACCTGCCATTATAACACAGATCTCCCTCCCTCCTTTTGCTTCATTCCTAAGCTCTCAATGGTTGCATTCACAAGCAGCAGAATACAGTTGTCAGTTCAGTTTTAAAGATACTAAATACAGTTCTTTTCATGCTCATTTTAGTTTAAAAAAGAGAGTGACAACCACATTCAATATAACCAAAGTGGCCTTAAATAAATCAGGGATTAGTAAAATGTGCTGTATAAATGGAGCCACAGTCAACTAGTGTCTGGTGTGTTTATTGACAATCGACAACACTTGGCCAACACTACAGACAGACAAAATGTATTATTGCCACATCCTAATAAATACAAATGTATATGATAAAAAAAAAATAGAAAAATGAATACATTAAAATTGCTAGCAGCCAGATTAATAAGAGGAAAATACACTCTGTTGCTATGACTACAGAATAATTTAGCAAATTGTTTCATTGCATAAAATACACAGGTCATTGTGTCACGTGAGAGGAGAGTCCACAGTCTCCATATTGGACCCTGTCACAATTTCAAGATCCAATATAATTTTCTTTCTTTGTTCTTTTCTTTTCTTTTTTCTTTTCTTTTCAATATATTTTCCTTTTCTTTTCTTTTCTTTTCTTTTCTTTTCTTTTCTTTTTTTTCTTTTCTTTTCTTTTCTTTTGTATCTTACTCCTGGATATTGTCTTGACAGATGTGATCTTTAATAGACAGTTCATGTCTAATTCGAATCACTGATGTGATTTACATCAATAAGTCATATTATTATTATTATTATTATTATTATTATTATTATCACTGTTATTACTATTGTTATTATTGCATTTTCAATTCAATTTAAGCCCCTTTAATGTTACCAGCAGAAAAATTATGAATTCTGTCTTCTTTACCCAAAACCAATTCTGACTCACATTTGGTGCTTGACGAGTGCTAATGTTTGGACCCTGCCAAACAAGGGTTCTCTTAATTTAGACACCTAAAAAGTGTATTATTAAAAAGAGAGCAGCTTCTGACTCACATACACACCTTTCTCTCTCACTTGAGCAGAAAAGTTCACTGAGTACATTTGGAGGAACTCTGTGGTTACCAGCCTTGTTGTAAATTGGAATTGAATCCCATTAATAAAAGCAATTGGATTTAAGGTGAGCCACTTGAGTGGACAGATCGTGATTTAGACACTAATTAATCAGAGAAATAAGTTTGAAGATTATGCAGGAAGATAAGACCATTAATTCTGGGACATGGAGTTGTGGGTGAAGTCTGCAAAGGTCACACATGACAGCGTTTTAAGGCTCCGACTTTTATGAGAGAGAGAGATGGATGAGCAGACTGTGTGGACACAGCATTTATTAATACAATGGGAACAAGGACAGAGCTTTATTACAGCACTGGGTTTGTGGTGCAAGAATCAAAAGTGCGTATGTGTTAGCATTCATTACGTCAAGTGCGAGTATGCATTTGTGTGAGTCTGAATAAAAAAGAACAGGAGTTCGCAGTTAAGGGTGAGAGAGAGAAAGTCCGCGACTTGTGGACACAAAAACTTCAGCTTGTGACCTTTACGTTTCCCCATGCGTGATCCATGCTTCATTTGAGAAGGGGTACAATGGGGGCTGTTACTCCATTCCTGGCACTAATATTCTCTCTCTGTCTCTCTCTGAGTGTTTCATCTAAAGCAGCTGGGTTCATCTTGTGAACACACTGCGGTGGCGGATAAGCCACTTAACACTACATGACACGTGTTTCTGAATCACAGCCACATGTGAAACATGAAATAATTAGGGCATGTTACCTCTGTAACCTGTGTGAGAGAAATGAGGGAGCTTGAGGGGTGGTGCATGAGGGTGGTTGCTTCAAATAGAAGAGCAGAAGCTGAGCCTGTTCCTTCACACCTATCTGACATCGAAGAGAGAAAGGAGAGATTTCATGGTTTCTTCCCCTTCAAAAATCTGTGCTGTAAACTGAGGCGATATAGCCTAAAGCAGGAGTGTTGAAACTTTTTGAAGCCACGGACCCCCGAATGTGATGATTGTCTTGCAAGGGATCCCCTTCCTAAAATGTAAAAGCAGTTCCCATGTTCCCATTCGTGCTGTGAAAGAAGAATGAGACATTTATTAATGTCAAATTTGTTAAATCTGAATGCTACAATAATAATATTAATAATAAGAAGAAGAATTTGATACAATAATAATTTATTTTTTCAATTTAATTTATCAAGAATTATTATTATTATTATTATTAAGCTAAAATTCAGGCAGATTTGCCATTTTGTAACCACCCTCATTATGCTTATACAAACAACTAGTATGTGTTTTAATACATAAATTGTTTCAAAAAAATATATCTTGCAGCCAATTTTATTTTTTTTCAGGAACCGAGGAAAATAAACGATCCTTTTGCCATAGTTTTTTGGCCGATATGATCCTGTTGCAGATATATCAGTATCGGCGATATCCCAGCCGTATTCTGCCACAAATATGTTGTTTTTTTACAGAAACAATAACAGAGATAAAATTCTTGTAAATGGGTGTAATTACATAGATTGTCCAGCAGAGCATGCCCCACTTATTTGCTACATTATTTGCGACGTGTCAGTAGCCTTCTGGGATCGCCAGATCGGTTGGCGCCCAACCGCAACTTTGACCACCCATAACTCCCGGACCCCGGAGGCTCATCAACACAGGGGTGGTCTCATTCGAAAAGGGGGAGCTGAGATATACACTTGATTCAGCATTCAAGAGGGCTCCTCGAGCTTAAGGTGATGGCTTGAGTCTGTTGAATGGTGATTTAGGGCTACGTTGTCACCTATTTAGTGAGACACAATGCTATTAAGAAGCCGTTCTTAATCCTGGTCCTCGCAAGTTTCTCTTATCACTTAGAGGGTTGTGTCTATTCGACCAATAAGTGCCCTGTGAAGTGGACTTCAGTGGATATTCTGCCATGATTTCCAATCTGAAGGAAAATGTATATGTTACATCCCAAAGGGGCATGTAAAAGTGCATGATATGTGAATTTAAATAGTAATTTAGTTACAGGAGATATCTTATGTCACACTTCTCTATAAGATTTTGTTTACCGTGTGAAGACCGTTGCTTAGCTGCACCATCTGTGGAATGTGATATGTCTGTTTATATGTATATGCTGCATTCTATATATAGTACCAGTCCAAACTTTGACTGGTACTGTACTATAATAAATACACATAAAGAATATCGGCCCGATATATCAATACTGGCCTTTTTTACTCCCTAATCTCGGTTTATCAGCATCGGCCCTCAAAAAAACCCATATCGTTTTGGGCTCTAGAAATTATAGCACACCCTGAAATTTGTACACCTTCAATTCCCAATCTTCCTGGTTGATTCTTGGTGGGAGGATGCAACAGATTTATGTATGGTATACATTACTGATTCTGTACAATTTCAGCACTCTGGGCAATCTAAACCTTAATCATCTCTTTAAAAACAAATTGCACTTTATCACAAATGTCTAAAAATATATTATTTAAGTATATTTTTAATTAATATATTTAAAAGAGGATACAAATCAATCTTTTTTTCATGAATTACCTGAAACATTATACACCAAAGATCTCTTCTGATAAAGCTGTCAAAGTTTTGACGGGGACCAAAAGGCAGGGGAAAGGGTCTGATTTCTGAATAATACACTGCTTGCCTCACACTCTCTGGATCACCTCACCTACAACTGATCAGGGCTGTTTTTTTTTTTTTTTTTTTTTTTTAAGTATGTAAGCGTAAGAAGTTGATTAGACAATAGCAGTGATCTCTATGATCTGCTTAGGCTTGCAAGGCTTTTGGGGAAATGCAGAGAAAACTTGAAAACACTAGAGATTTTGAAAGGATGTTTACCACTCTTAGTCCATTAAAGTGTTAAATATCAGACTTAAATAGTCAGAATAGTCGTTCTTTCTTTGAGCTTGCTTGACCTTTTGTACTTTGTAAGCCTGAGAGGTCTGTGCTGTGTCTTCCTGAAGGCTGTATAACACTGTGGAGGCCAAAAGTGTACTGCATTGGAATGACATTGATTGTAATATTGAAGGGGTTTAGTAAGGTGCATCACCACATTTGATTGACTGTGACCCAAAACTGTTTGTGCTTTATGTACTTTTTGCATAAATGTCTGTTCTGAATGTTTGAAGTCAAATGCCCAAAGGATTTATTTTGCTCAAAAAAAAAAAAAAAAAAAAAAAAAAAAAAAACAGCAGCAGGGTATTATGTTTATACAGTGACCTGATGCATTTGCACAATCAAAAATTATTAGGTCAAATTACAATGTAACCTACTTAAGGGGCTAACTTATGAATATTTCAATGATGTTTTATGTTGTTAGAATACACAATGAGAGTGTACATAATGGAACTGAAGCTTGACTTTCTTCACAAAGACACGGTTTATGGGCCATACAGTGTTTGAATTTGTGTTGGTCTGCATTTTGTTTTTCCCCCTCTGTCTCTCTTTCTTCTCCTCTCTCCTCTGTCCCTACATGCATATACACACAAAAATATAGTTTTATCTGCCTGGATTTCTACAAAAACAACTGGTCTTTTTTTTCTCATCACTACATATCATACTGACAGATAAATGAAACAATAAATAAAATAAAATAAAACTGAACATCTATTTTGAAGAATTTCCTGGTTATAGAATTTTCAGGTTACTGTATATACATGCTTATTTTGTCCTGTTCAAGCTAGATTACTACGATAACAGAGGGAACAAATTGCATTTGACACCCATAATTACTTATACCAGCACTGTATACAGAGCAAATAACGTGATATGATGCCCCTGATGATGAGCTGTTTTGCTTTCACAAAGCTCAGAAAATCCAAAGGGACTGAGGTTTCATGGAAGGGACTTGTGATGCTTTTACCTGTCTTACCTATTTCATAAGATTACCCTCAGGAGCTACCTTTCAGAAAGATGATTTCCACACAGTATCTATTTGCTTTGGATTTATCTTCTCTCTCTGAAGTGGCTAGAAGCTCTGCCACCTTAGACAACGTTTTATTTCTATTTTTCATGATATGAAAAAGCAGAGGACACCATTCTCCTTGAAATCTAGGTTTGTATTAATATGTTAAAAAAAACTTCTTTCTACAGGCAAAAGTGTATAATAGTTCATGATGTTTAATACTTGCTCCTGTCCCAGTTAAATGTAAGAATTGAACAATTTCAGGCAAAAAAAAAAAAAAAAAAAAAAAATCACATAAAATGAAATAAAATAAATAGTTTAGTTTAACAATTAAAAATGACAACGCCGTTTAACATGAACAATGCCATGACAACAACACGCATGTTCACAAACCTTTCACCAGTGACCATTTACTAGTTCCTCTTCTATACTACAGTATAACTAAACAGTTGATTTTCACACGTATGTTGATTTGCTAGTGGTACAGAAATTACCAACTTCAACTTGAAAGCAACAGTTAAGTGAGTGGAATTTATGGTCATTAATATATCACTGTATTAATTACAGTGGCTAGCTGTACATGTGCATGTGTTGTTACCATAAAGCAATCCACCCTTTTTGCAGAATTTCATACCTGCTCCGCAAACTTACATACTCCCAGAACAGGCATTTGGGGGGAATTCTGGGAAGAAAAATAAGTTTTCACCTTACTAGAAGTCCATATTAGAATGATTTTGAAACTTGTATTTTAAGGTTAAAAAAAAAAAAAAAAAATTTTTTTTTTTTTATTATTTTTTTTTTTTTACAAACAGTTGCTTTAACTTCTGATGCCAAATCAATTGGTCAAGTTATAATTTTTAATTTTGGAGTCATGTGCAGCAAGAGAGTATTTTTTGTTTTGTAAATCAGCCATTTAAAATCAATGTGGCTCCTAATCGGCTCCTCGCAATCTTGAGAATGAGAACTTAAAGCATATGGACAGACGCTGACGCATGTTCACACCCCCTCCTCAGACCTGATGCTATGTTACTGGCAGGATGAGGTGGAGGGTAGACACTCATTCCATTAGTGCTGCCGCTGCAAATTCCAGCTAATTTCATACACATCAATACACATTAGCATACCACTTGGCACCGACATTCAGGAAAACATGCACTCCAGAAAGAGACCATGAGGAATGGGAAGGTGTAATGGAGAAACAGAGAGAGAGAGAGTCAGGATAATATAAACTGATGATGCTTTACATTCTCTTTCATTCAGTGCGTAAATAGACTGAAAAACATGATTTTAAATAACATGCATGTCGGTAAAAGAGACAGCTAAGTTACAGAGACTACAATGAGGAGGGAGAACAGAGAAGGAAGGGTGACTAATAAAACAGTTTGATTATCTTCACACATATCAAAGTGAACAGCTCATCTTCTCTGCTTACCTCCCTCTGCATATGTGCATTTTGCAAATTCACAGCATTTGATCTTAGAGCTTGTATTTGCATGCTTACATTCTTCTATCCTAAATCAATGTACCTCAAAGTTACCTCAGATTTGCACTCTCTTTTGCAGTATCTGTTGAGAATTACTGCAGGAAACATTTTCAAAACATCCACTTCGAAATCACGCATTTATGATGGTTTTGGCAGAACAGAAGGATGGCAGCTTCTGTGTCACACTTATCTCATGGCCACCATCTCAGTGGGAATTCTACAGTGTTATTATCAGTTTATCAGTTTATCTAACCAGCATCCATCATGATCATGCTGACATAAATTTTCGAAGCAACTGTTGAAAAGAAGGTTGAAAAAACTGCACAGGATGACTTATGCTGTTTTACAGCTTTGTTTTCCTGTTTATCAATCCATACAAATTTTGCAATACAATAATAAAAGGAAAAAAAAAAATACTATAACAGCAGAAAAGAATGAAAAGTGAAAGGGTGTTTAGCATAAATTAGCATTGAATTTGCATAAATAAGGATACATTAAATTCATTTAATGACTTGACTTCAAAAAAAAATACCATTGTTTATTCTAGAAGTAAGTAGTTATTATTATTTATTACACGGCTCTGTGGAATGCTTGATTCTGATTGGTCAGTCGCGACATTCCGAGGTATGTTATCCCTAGATAACAACCGGTAAAAGCTAATAACACAGGCTCATCCGGGTAACAGCAGTCGGCGCTGTACTCTTGGTTGAACTGTTTTTTTTTCTTGGTGGAAGCTTTGCGTTTGTTTAGCTAATAACAAATACAAACTTGATTCAAAATGGTGTACAATTATTTAATTATGTCATCCTGGTATCGCGGAATCGCCGCTCTCGTTTCATACAACGCAGCTGCTGCCATTTTGCTACGATTGTTTTGTACGCTGTAATGGATTATAAGAGAACTAACAAGCTGGTAAGGTTTTAAAACATTTTCATCTTAAATCTTTCATTGCCTTAATTATTTTTGTGGTGAAACATTGTGTAATAAGTGGTTTGACTGCACCGTTTCCCTTTAATGTCCGTCTAGTTTGAATTTGCCGCTTGCTCACAACTGCTGTCTTCACAGAAGCTTTGCATTAAAATATTTAATCTCTAGAATCAAATATTTGCGTCTAATTATTTACCTACACTTGACCATCGGGGTCCTGATCATCCTGTCGGGGTTTATTCTGAGAAAACAACCAGCTGGATGTACATTATCCCTTACATATTGCTTAGACAAGCTTGGTCACCAAACAAACTTACAAATGTTAAATGGGACTAATTAATTGGAAATAAAACACAAACATCTATTATTTTTTATTTTTTTTTTAATAAATGACTCCTCCACCAATACAATAGGCATCAATATGACAGGACATGCAATGATAAGTTTTGTGAATATGTCAAAGTGTTCCCTGAGGAAGAATTAATGTAGGAATAATAATAATAATAATAAAGAATAATAATCATAATAATAATAATAATAAATATAATAAGACCATAATCTTTACTCAGCAGTTGATAACTTAATTCAATTGAAACCCTCAATTTGGCGTGACAAAAAAAAAAACCAGTAAATAATGAATTGCTATTAATAATAAGACAAAAAAAAATCCTTAAGGCTTTTATTACTTTTTATTTTTTTTTTGTATTATATTTCCTCTATTTCTTATCTATATAATAATAATAATAAAATATTATTATTAGTAATATCATTATTATTATTATTATTATTACAACCAATGCCACAGTTATATTTTAGTCACAATCATCCAGCCATGTCGTCCTTGGTTCTTACTGCATTTTTTTCTACTATAACAGCTATAGTATAGTTATTATTCAAAAACTATGATAAATGTTTACAAGAGCAAGCAAAGTAAAAAGTGCAGTGACACAGCAGTTGTAATTATGTTAAGCTAATGTTAAATTGAGTTCAAGCCATCGACCTGGCGTACTGTACAACAGGTCAAGCACGGTGGTGCTGAGCAGGTGCTGAAGTGACAAAACGACTGATCTGCCATTATTCCACCTTGCCATTATAGAACTCTAGAACCTTCCACTAACAATCATGCTCCTGAGTGGCTACAGAAGGCCGGCTAGTGATTTGCCTAAGTGATATTGTCAGTATATTAGCAGTGGATGAAAAGGCAGACGGGAAATCGTTGAAGAGCGTGACGTGCGGGGCGATGGATGGCTAACGTAAGTTAGCTCACTCCTTTATTTGCTGCTTTAAATTACAACCACCCCTTAAAACAAGCCAGCCAGAACACATATCCATTAGCATAACAGCTTTGCACAAGTCAACACCTGGCAAGGTTTAAATATGCAGACTGTATGATGAATTTCAAGCATGAAGGCTGCTTGCATGTTATTTCAGTACATCATTACCATAAGTGATAACACTGTAAGGGAAAAATCCATATCACTAACAGTTAAGGTGATGGAAACAGCCAGGCATGAAGACAGCTTCAAGTGTTTTGACAGAAAGAGGTGCCTAAAATTTGGGAACCTTTTGACAGCACAGATTTTACAATGTTCCTTGAGTAGTTTTACCATATGCTGTGGATTATACTAGAACTCGATCTAAAAGACCACACAGCCTGTCTGCTTTTTTAGATGTATGTCTTCCGTGTTATGATGTACATCTGAGTGTAATTAATTATTGAAAGAAAAAATATAGAATGAGCACTGGTTCTATACATCAGCTGTTAATTTTATTGTAAAATGTGTGCATTGCACTCAAAAATGAAGACAGATGAATGCGAGCTTGCAAGAGTTTAGGTGGACAAAATGATTGGAGAAGTCGGGCATACAGCAGTCCAGTTACAATTTGAAAAATTAAAAAAGGAAACATACTGTATCACAGACGTGCTGTTCACAAAAAGATCTATAATATGCATTTAGAAAATAGATTGAATTGAAATTTCATTCGTGTTGACTTGAATGTGTTTACCTCAACATATACTCCAAATGGATTTTCTGAAAACAGAAGATAATCTACAGAAGTTCAAGGCTGAGGCTTACAATCATTTCACTGCATTCATGTATTCACTTTTCTTTATAAAAAGAAAACAAGAAAAGAAAAAAACATTTCAAACTGAATAAACCTGTTCCCCCCATAATGTGTGGTTAATGGAAGAGAACGTTCACACAATCCAAACAGACTTCCAGGTCCAAACAGACAGAGAGCTCTCTCGGGAATCAGCGCTTCAAATTGCGGCTTTCCGCAAATGGAGAAAATCTCATTGACAGATACTTTAAAACAGGCAAAGCACTTTCTGAGCTCCATGTTTACAATGTGAAATGCCTTGGGAGACAGAACACTGCAGGAAGATAGACTTTTATTCTACAATGCACCATTTCCCATGAGATATGAGTCTAGACGTTCAAAAGTGTTAGAAGGAGATGAGAAGGAGAGCAAAAGAGAGTGAAAGCTTTTGCACACAATGTGTTATTAAATGTGTGGGAGAGCATACTAGCAAATCAGTGTAGGAGGTATGAGGCGTAAAAGAAAAAAAAAATAATAACTAATTTAAATGATTGATATAAAAACATGGAGACTTTTTTTTTTTTTAATAGAACTGCTGATATATATATATATAATATATATATATAGGTATAATATATATATATATATATAGGCTTTCATGAAAGGAACTGAGCCGTGCATAAGGATGCACAAGACATGCATTAGCAATCTGAATGAGGAGCACTGGTGCACATGTATGAGGCAGAGCTGAAATTAGCAGGCAAACGTTTACTGCCTAATGCAAAGTTAATTATAAAGCAGCTCCATTTGTTCCATGTCCCTGCTTTGCGTTCCACTCATTAGCCAGGTGATGAAAGGTAAATTAACAGAACGATAAACATGCACAAACATGCCAGTAAACATCATCCCTTGCCTGAGCATATTTTTAATGGAGTCCCAGGAAGAGAAAAAGCAGACAGGAGAAGTGCCATTGGAAGCCCTCCAAACAGAATTTAGTCACCATGGTGATTCCGTAAAGCGCTCTGAATGAGGAGTGTTATTTTTTTTAAACGAAACAGTGGATGGTCGCAGTCAAAAGCTGAGTTTTGTGCTGCTCATCACCATAGCACCCGGCTAAATGGGGTTAACCTGACACATCTGTTTCCAAATAAATCTGGCAGATTCGTCTTCCTGAAACAGATGAAATGGTGTTCTACTCTCTTCCAGAGCTAATTGTAGAGGATTGGGTGTAATGAACACAGAGAAGAATGTGTGCATGCTGAGAAGCTTGACGTTAAGCTGATGAAAACTATTAATTTTAATATAATCTTTACTAGAGTTTTTTATTTGTTTTGTTGAATGTACAACTTACTGTGAAACATGCCTTGACTTCCCAAAAGCATACAGTTCATTGCAATTTTCAGCTGAACTGCACACTAGTGAGGAGTAACCAACTTCTTTTAATCCTGTTTCGACACACAAATAGGATTCAAGTGGGAGTATCGATTAAATCCCAACACTTTTTTCATGTTGGTTCCTTGCATAACAATCTGTGTGTATATACCCTCGACAAATGGTTTAACCATAATAATGATATGTAGACTCATATGTTTGGCTCACATAACTGGCTCCATATTTGGGCATCTAAAGTACAAGCTTGCTTGTTAGCTCACTTGGTACAGCACCCGTACTTGTATTTGAAGTGCCTCGAGTCGAGTGAAACACAAGCCATGACAAAAGAGTCACAACACTTGTACAACACGTGCATTAGTAAACAAGTTGCTTTGTTAACACTATTGGTTAGGTTTAGGGTAGGCAATGCTTAACCTTTAAGCACCACTTATATTATATTGTCAACAAGATGGAACTACCAACATAATAAAATGTTGCCAGATGCATGGCCAATCTTTGACCCTAGCCACTATCTTTGGCGTAATTGGATTGTTTAACAACATCTAAAATGTGACAGTATTCAATTGTACAAATAATAATAAAATAAAATACAGAAAGATAATAATAAAAATAAAAAGTAATAGATTATATTTATAAAGATATCACCTCAAACATATATATTAAATTAGTTATCAATATACTCCCACTATAATAGACATTAATCATGCAATTCCAATAAAAATGCACTGATTTTTTTTTTGTTTAGAATGCTGGTCAATTTTATACATTTTTAGATGCAGTAATATTTGCTGGAACTAGCTTCAGTCCCTGCTGATTAGCATAAATCTGGTAGGATTTTATCAGTAGTTTCACTGTGAAATTAATTCGATAGACAATGTTGATTTATTGGCTTGATTGATTATCTTTAGTTTAGGCCACTAACCAAGTTAGGACTGTACCTAGGATTCTAACAGATCTGTCACTTGGATCTGAAGACCCTAGGTCCAACACGCGAATAGTGTGGGTCCAAACCTTCAACAAGTCACTCGATACACAGATGGGTCCAGTATTAGCGCCTCAGGTCCTCTGGTCTTGTACAATTAATGTGCTTTTTCCAAATGGACCCGATAATGGCTTTGAATTATTTTTAACTAGCCCGGATGTTTACTTGCATCTTTTCATGTTAAGAAGTGAGGAATACACATAGAAAAGGAGCATACGTTTGTAACCTTGCATACAGAAATCATTTTATCGTTGCAGACGCAGCACTGAATCATTTGGCTTTTCGATTGATTTTTATTATTTTCAATGCCCCTGGTCACAATTGAACGTCGAACCTCGAAATCACGTGGAGCCATCAAGTCAGTCAATTATTTACAGCAACATAAATTAATAAATGTTAATAATCACAGTAGTGGAGAAAGCCCGGCCAAATCAAGTCACAGCGGACACTGGGATGTTTTCTTTAACAGACATGCGGGGCAGCAGGATGTTCAGCGATGTCTAATGGCCAATTTACTTTGATGTCTAGTCAGGTTTGGAAATAAATGCTGTCGGGCTGGACTGGAGCCTTTCATTAAAAAGAAAAAAAAAAAAAAGAAAAAAAAACTAATTATGCATGTCGGGTTTGGGTAAGAAGTGATTCGGTGCGATTCCGTTTGGGTACGATTTTAGGACCCCACGAAACCTCTACCGTTAACCCTGCCACTTTGTTTTGTGTCCACTCATCATGCACCATGTTGTTTGCTAAGCTGTACAAGAATCAATAATCAACCCTGAGCTGATGAATACATTGGTTCCTGCTTCTGATGTATTCCTGGTGTCAAATTTAATTTATACCACCGCAAGTGCACTGTATATTTTCCAGTTTTGATTTGGCTTTCTATGCATGTCTTAATCGCTCTAGGGTTGTGGCATTTAACCATAATTAGATCAAACCACTGAGGGGGCCCCAGTACTAATAAGAAGCTGATACACCACTGGGACACACCTGGTAGGTACTTGGGGCTTGTCTAATTTCTGTCTGTGAACAGTTAGTATAAATGCTAAGACCCTGTCTGTATTATTGCTAAAGTTGCAGGTAAAAAAAAAAAAAAAACGATGTTGTATGGTCGGGGAGATGTAAAAGAACAGGCGAGGATTTCCGACCATGAATATGTAATGTCAGTACAGATCAAGTCCACTTAAGGCTCTCATCCACATCTTAACTCCCACCTCCATCTATCCAACCAACTGTGCAAGAGCGCTCCTTCCTTAGTATTAGTCTTAAATGAGTAACGGTTTTTTGTTGGCGTTAGTACGCTAAGGCTAGCATCCGCGCATGCTCTACCCCAAACAGTCCTGATGACCAAAAAAAAGAAAAAAAAAGAAACAGACAGCACACGTCTGAAGATTGATTGTGCCCCTTACAGTTCTCTGGTTTTCAAAGATGTTACTGCTGACAAATAATTTTGTATTGCGACTATATGCTTGGCATTGGGAAGAACATCAGCTAAAAAAAAACAAGTATGCTCTGCTGTAGTGTGTCGACTTGGTCCATCACAAAATCTGCTATTGGTGGTTGCTTGAAGCAGATGTCCTCCCAAATGCATACACCAGATTATCAGCCCAGTGACAAACACAAAGATGGGGGAACATAGAGAAAAAAAATCAACATTTTTATGAAAGAGACTTATTTTGTGGCGGTTTGGACCATCTTTGGCTCATTTTGGCAGAACCAGGCAACAGTGGCTCACAGTGGCACAAACAAAACGTCATGCCTGGTTGAAAGCACGCTACTCACAGCCTGTGTTCAGACCTCTCCCTGTGTTCACCCCCTGTAGCGCTGCTCAAATGACAGTGCTACTCCATCCAAGCAATAATACGGTACTGATCATTTGGCCAACAACTTATTCCTATAAGCACATATTTTTATATCAACCGTGTGTGGAGATGAGAGGAGGCAACCTGCTTTTTGTAAGATTCTGAACAGTCACTATGACAAGTCATCCCTTTTAAATTATGAGATAAAAATAGAAAAACTCTGTATTCTTATGTACTCCTATTCTTGTGGTTTCCAAACCCTTCTGGAGCCATTGGACACAAAAGTACACATTTTTAAAAATCGTTATTACGCACATCACCCAGTAACAATAACTCCGTAGTTTGTGTTGGTCAATAGTTTATACCGGAAAACAGATCATAAGTGTGAAATGTAAGTAATTTTGTTAGTCTAAGGCATTCCCCCATCCCACCAGATTGTCCCTATTTTTTGTTTGGTTTTTTTTTTATTAATTGCATTTTGACTAAGGAGGAACTTTGTAAAAGATCCACTAAGCCCCACACATATTTCACAAAATCATCCACATAAGACAAAAACTGTCTAAAGATCAACTGATTCTACATAATTCCTTTAAAATTGCACAAATTACGCATGGCTGCGCTCTTTCCTTTTTCCCATTCATACTTCCATTCAGTTAGAAAAATTAGCCTTTCCTGAGTTGCGCAGATCGATCATTGTTGAAGCATAGTGCGAACATTTGTGATCCATCATCTACAAGGAATCAAAACACAGTTCTTATGCAATTTAGAAGTCCGTTTTGACACAGTTTTCCTGAACAAACAAGATGCATTAAGTTTAATGCTTAAAGGGGTCCTATTATGCTTTTTTTGGCTGTTTTCACTTTTGAATGTTTAGTCTGTGTGTGTAGCTGTTGGGGCAGAGTGTATGTTTGGGGCAGTAGAAAAGATCTACAAAGTTACAAAAAATCGCAAAGTTCACTCCAAAGGGAGATATTTAGTGTTTTAAAAATATATATTTTTTCAAGAACTACAATTTAACGGCTCAATTTGGACTACAGCAGTTGTTTTCTGCCCATTGCAAATCATTAAAATAATTTCCGCCTATGGGAAATTTGAATGGTCGGGGGTTGGGAGGGTTATGGTTGTGGATTAGAACGCTTGGTTGCGTGCATCAGACAAGACTACATGAAGAAGTGCTGATGAAGAGTTTTTGCATCAAAGAAAACGAAGAAGAAAGCTGCTGTAGCATCCAGTTTTTGCCATGTCTATCCTATCCATGCATACAAAGGTATTTGCATAAACCTCTTTGTTCAATATTCTCTGGGTCTGAATCCGGCTCAAATTAATATGGCAAGATATTGAATGCCATCCTTACCTTCTCTGGGGAGAAAGAAGTATGTGTCAATAATGTAAATTATGTGAAAAATAATGCATTTTTTCGAACCATCAGCATGAGAGCATGTTCCTAGTACACCCCCCCAAGACAAATACAAGAGTGTAATAGACCCCTTTAAAGAAAGCACATGCTGTCAATTCTTTTTTTGAAGACTGGTTTACCTGGTAGCTGCTTATACTCACAGACCCTTACCTAGAATAGAGCGACAAAGGTGATTCGGCTAAAACAGAAGCACAAAAACATAGATTTTTTATATCCATTTTTGTCACAACATTCCTTATTATCATCAATCTGTATTCATTTTTTAGCCTTAACCATTTAAAAAAAGAACATAACTGAAAGGAACATACATTGTCAAAAACTTTTCTTTTTGTTTCCTACCTTTTTCACATCAAAGAATAGATTTTAACTACCCATACATTAAATAATCAAATACATTTAAATTTTAAAAATGAAAAAAATTGCCAAACGTTCTCAACAAGACCAGGGATTCAAGATTCAAAGATTTAAACATGACCTCTCAGTGGAGTTTTGCTCAATTGCCTTACAAGTAAACGATTTTTTTTGCTGTTTTGAATCTGAATCGTATTTCAAAGAAAATCTGCTGCATCGCAATTTTGTCCCTTTAGAGATGTGCCATATATTTTGGTATACTCTTGGCAAGTCCTCCAAGGCCACACAGCCTAATCTTAATATTCCAGCTTGCCGTAGCTAGCTCGCTCTTTGCTTAACCGTCCGCCTCCATAAACGGTTTCCCATACATCAAAAGAGCCCATTGGACATGGTACTTACGCAGTTTATGGCTATTTTAATCTTTCAGATACCACAGAAATTCAAAACTATAGCCCCATCTAAACCTTAAGAACACCCAATCACAATTTAGCTTGAATCAGCTAGAAAAGACCACCCCTGCTATACAGAAACCATCAAATGCTAACAGTAGCCATAATGCCTTGTGCACTTGTGGCATAATTTTACTTATCATATAGCATTTTACAAATATGCAGACCTTATTCCGCTTCTGTGATGATGATATGCTGTTTTGAATCTAAGTTACAGACTTCCTAATCTAAATTGGTCAGTTCTTGTGTTTCTTACGTTAGCATTTGGAACAGGAATCCGATTGATCAAAAATGGATGAGTCAAGTGCATATCTGACAGGGTCCACTGTAGACAATGGCGAGATGCGTTGATTTAGATATTATTTGGGGTGGGGGTAATTCATTTCTTTAACAAAATGCCGCCTGTTGCTTGAGGTGATAGCATTGCAATATGCAAACTCTGAGTGAGTTTGATGCCGAGGCTTGTAGGCGTCATAAGTTTAGCCAGGGGTGGTGTTTGGTTGTTTTGCATAGCGTGAAAGCAGTCAGACGTTTTTGCGTGTGCTGTTTGTCTCTCCGCGTTCGGATGTCCCTAAGCAATTCATCAGCCTCTCACATCTGCTCACTGTCACCTAGTCCATTCATCACCACAACCAGCATACACGCACAGGCTCACAAAGCCCCTCTATCAAAATGCTCTTACAACCACAATTGTATTGCATCTACACTACTATACTTACATTTAATTGCACAGCCTACATTTTTTTCAGATAAATTCGAAGCCATTTAAATTCTCTAGCACTCCAGCTTAAAGCATGAGCCACAGTAGGATACAGTAAGCACAAAACACAAGTGGATGCATCAAGTATTGCAGTCATGTACTTGGGCTGAAGTTGAGATTTTCTATATGCTAATTACTCCATAAATTGCTCTAGTAAAAAGTATATTTCACAACGTCATTAAACACTAGAAAAAGGTTACGAAATGTACATTTTTCATGCAATATTAAGTCAATCAAAAGGCAAGTACAGATCATCTTCAAAGTTCCATCATACATTCATAATATTATGAAACAGCAACTAGTCATCAAACATTCAGCAGGTTCATACAAAGAGCGTAATATCCTGTTTTATAGACACACACACACACACACACACACCACACACAAGTTTATATACTATATATTATATATATATATATATATATATATATCTATATATATATATATATATATATTCTATGTAAAAACATTATTCTTCTATTCTATATAATAGATAGAATAGAAAAAGAATAGAGAAAGCTAGTGTTAGGAGGCCTTAACTGATACTGTTAATATACCTTACAGTAGCGAACATCATGATTAAACATGGCACACTCAACATATGCATTACAAATGACAAGTGCTCATTCTGCAAATTTGAATAAAAATTTATGATACCTTATGAAGCCTTGTACCGTATTCACTGTGTAATTTTGGTATAGTTCTTTGTCATTCATACAGTAGGCTAACTGCAAATGTTTAAAATGATTATTTCATTAACATCATTCCTTTTGAAGCATTCAATGATTTGAACATTGGTTAATTAATAATAAATTCAACATATATACTTAACTTTTTACTCCTATGGAAAAGGTAATGCTAGTAAAACACCATATAATTTGTGCAATCTTTTTAAGAATTTGAAATAGATGTTTGCTCAATCAGGACATTAAAAATACCTACATCGGTACAGACTCAAAGACATGAAGCTTTTTTTTTCCAAGATGATGGCTGGTAAGCTTTGAATTTCAATACAACGTAGCAATAAAGTAGCAATACAGTAACAGAGGCTTGTAATGTATTATTCATTGTATAATCGAATCAATTTCAGATACTAATACCAGATATATGTTCATGTTTAATATTTCCTGCATAATTACGTACTTAAAGAAATATATTTTATGTTGGCTCAGTTACCTGTATTGTCAGTGTGCAGCAGACACCCACCTTAATGATTTCAATATATTGCTTATCCTGCCCAAAATGACTCTAAACATTGCAGAAAACCAATGAAGTAAAAAAATTAATTTACATACACATATCTTAAAAAAAAGAATCCTGTATGACTGATACGCTTCAAAATCTCAATCGAGTGATTTAATGTCAAGGTTTTGGCTGTCATCATATCAGTAGTGTTTTACAACATTTAGTGAAATTGTTAACCTAGACTCCTTCGACCAGATCACTGGTTCAGTCCAATTTGGTTGGAACAAAATAAATAAAAATATCTATATATATATATGTGTGTGTGTGTGTTTGTGTGTGTGTGTGTGTGTGTGTGTGTGTGTGAAAGTCCGTGACAATTTGCCAAGTGGTAACCCTACTCAGAATTGGTGCTCTGCATTTAACCCATCCAGGTGCACACACACCAGCAATGAGACGTGAACACACACCTGTAGCAGTGGGCAGCTATATCCAGCGCCCAGGGAGCAACTGGGGGTTCAGTGCCTTGCTCAAGTGCACTTCAGCCATGGTATTGAGGGTGGAAGAGAGCACTGTTCCTTCACGATTCCCCCCCACCTACACTCCTGCCAGCACACGGAGACTCAACCTGCAAAACCTTCTGGTTAAAAGTCCAATTCTCTTAAGATAACCGAGCAATTTTAGGGCCAGTGTATGAATTTGCCACCTATTCAGCAGGTTTATAGAAAAGAATCCATAAAAAGTAATGATTTGTTCCAGTTAATCTGATATAGATATTGCATTCGGTTAGAATGAACAATGGAGTAAAAATAATTAAATAATATGCTTTGGAATATAGTGATTATTAGAATAGAATACTTACCAAGTACATATACTGTCCATTGATTAGTATTATCTATTACCATGATTTATGTTTTAGACTCGCCCCCACTTGTCACTGCCATTCTTTAATTGGATTAGCTAATAGATACAGATGAATGGCAATTCTCATGGTCCTCAGCCATCATGAGAAAACCGTAACTGAACAAACAAGTGGGGTCCACATAACAGGTTGCATGCATACCTCACAGGGGAAATATGAAACTCAAGCCAGCAGTGCAGTTGCAACCCTCGGCCCAATATAAATACGAGTCACTGAATGTTGCCCCCCGTACTCAAAAGCGATTTGAATGTTTTATCCTTGCCTGGCCTTCGGATCGCTGGTTGACATGGGGGTATCTGTGCTCTGAATGTACAATGTATGACTATTTTGTTTACCTGAAATGAATAGATGGTCACCTCGGACTGCAGGTTTTTTTTTTTTTGCAAGATTTGTAAAGAAAGATCGTTCCCTTAGATCGGTACTTTTTCTTAATGTCAGTGATGTTCTTTGTTGACTGAAGCTTAAAATATATTAAAATAGTATAACTATTAGATAAAAGAAAAATTGAATGACTGAATTATGTTGCCTTAGTAACTAACGGGAATTAAGTTTAAATTACTAAAACTGAAACTAATAGCTGAAAGCGATATTAGACATATAAATATATAAAAAACGAATTAAAATCACAAAAGCACAAAATTAAGAGTAAAATTCAAATAAATTTAATTGAAAAATTAAAAACCAATTCAAATCATTAATAGCGTACTTATGAATTAATAAAAGTACTATGAAAAGTATAAATAAAGCTAAATAAAACAACTGCCCCACATAGACAACACCACATAATACTTGTCTTGTCTTTTAATTCAGTATGCTTCCCTTCACTAAGAATCATACAATGCTGGCAATCTAAAGGAAGGAATGGAGCAACAAAGATGCCCTTTAAATCTGAAGCCGTAGGAATGAGCAAGGACGCTGTATGAGCTGATAAAGTTAGTTATGAATGCTTTGAGAGGCTGCTATAATTATTATCAAACCACAGATCACTTCAAATTAAGCGAGATATCCTGATCACAAACCAATGTTGTCTTTTCTCTGCTCCAGAAGATTTGAATTGTTCTAGACAAGTTGATCTTTGCAAGACAAAGTATCCTTGTATTTGAGAGAGAAAAAGCATTTGTTCATTTGAGGTTTGTTTCTTTACTGTGTAACCTTATTAAGAGCGTTAAATCATCTATTAAGTTATATGAGGTATGAATTGAGCTTACTTCTAAGGGGGTTGACTCCCACTGAGACTACCTTATATGCTCATGATTGACAGGGTAGGTGAGTGATCAAGCTGGACATGTCTTACGTTGTTGTGGCAGTTGCGGGCAGGCACAGGTGCGACCCTGGCTCCCCCTGTTGAAGCTCAGACTCAAGGCCAGACTTCACGATCTCCATTGACATCCTGTACAAGGTACTAGGTTTATGAAAATAAACAACAGTAGCCTACTTTGTAAGTTTATTATATTATATACACAACTAAAAAACAAAAACGTTATTAGCTGTTCTTTTATATAGGCTTTATGTGCATGTGAGATTGCATTTTGTGGGGACAAAAGCAGAATTTCTCTGTAATTTCTTAAATTTCTTTCTCATACATCTTTCCTCTATAAAAAAGCATCTGATATCCTCTATCTGAGAACTTATACTTATGCTAAATTACCTGTGCTGGAAAACCAATTTTTTACTCAATTCACATATCTACCTAGGTAATAATTCTAATATCGATGTCACCTATTATTGAGTAATTGAAGAAGACAAATCTTTGTTCACTTCGATCTTTTTAAATAACTACAATTAATATAACGATATAGGTACATTTTATCATACACTATATGTTACATTTATACATTGTTCACTGTGTGAATTTGAAGTAACTGTCTGTAATTTGATTTTGTATGCTCAAAATGTGTGTATTTTAAGTAACTGTATTTTAGGTCCTTAGGGCTGGTTATAACTACTTGGTAATTTGGAAATGTATTATGAAAAAGCGAGGCTATTAAAAAATAATAACTTTAGCAAGAATTAAAAACATTGTTTGACCATGAATACGCTGTCAGATCTACTGTTCTCAAGTAATATATCAAATTCCCAAACTTATAATTAGCCCTCAGTAATAGTGAACAATGACTCAAGATTTTACGAGTTTAAACAGATTGTACACGTCTCAACCTGAGTCACGGTTGTTGGCGTTGCTACTGAAGCTAAATTGATCAAAAAGGTCTGAGGTTTATGATATGCTAAATACTAAATTATATTCGATCGTCCCATTCATTAACTTCTTACTTTTACGATTTTCACACAAAATGCTCATCTGAGACCGAGGTTTATACTGTGACTGAAATGTAACAACCACAACTTCATTAACATGCTCCCAAACTGCCAAAAATGAAACCTCTGAACAACAACACACTTTTCTTGTAACTGGTTGTGAAAAATATTTAAGTGATCAAAGAACAATGCTCCTGTTTTTTAGATTTGTATATTGACACACGCATTTTTGAGATTGTTGCCTTTGCTGGTGGGCACTTGTTTACTTGAGTGCCACTGCATCTTTGCTCAGATTGTTGTATTTTTTATTTTTTCTCTCTGTATGTGATCATTTCTCGCTTGGTTGTAGTTTATGCTCCATATGGGAATACCTGATTTTGGGGCCTCTTTGTTCAGCTCACAATTGAACAGCAGTATTTCTGACGTACCGACCGGGCCTCCGCTTAACGCTACCACGTCCTGTCCCCGATACTTCCCCTGCCACGTCTGATGCTACTGAGGTTGTGCGTAGAATTCTCTCTCTCTGTGTGGTGGGTTTGTGTGTTTGGATGTGTGTGTCACAGGCCATGTACATTATGAAAGATCTTCGATGTTTATTCTCCATGCAGAGTCTTCAATGAAATTGGCCATCATCAGTGGGTCTTGTTGCTCTTGATGTGGAGAGACACACGAGGTGGAGGAGGCACCGTGTTCCTCAAAATACAAAAATATAAAAGAGTGGCCATCACTAGAAAGAGTGCTTCCAAGATGATGGTATATCATTTTCTTTTCTTGGCATGATGTTACATCCCTTCCACCACAGGCCCAACACATCCACACAAGCTTATCCTGTCTCCCAAATAACCGCTAAATCGCTCATTATTGACGACTCTTTCCTATTGTTGAGACATGCAAGGGGCTTCATATAAATGTGGATGGAAATATTTCAGCTCTCATCTACGGTTGCATAGTACTGTATTATTCTATATATTATATATAGCCTATATATATCTATATATATAGTATATATATATATATATATATATCTATATATCTATATAGTGTATTTTTTTTATTTTTTTTCTATACGGACATACTTCGCACATTGTTATGCTACATTTCTATATAAAAAAAGGATATACCCCAAACATTCATTAACGAAGTTTTTAATCAGGCTATCGTACACATATGGCAAGACTCTAATGAATAGGGTACATATAAGGCTGACGTTTGCTTGAGGTGCTGAAACTAGCTTACATAAACCGTCAGTTTTTGATATTATCATACTGTTTCTGTAATTTTAATTGAACATATTAATGTGAAACCAACTAATACTACAATAACAATAAATGTCACAGAGCAAAGTAGAAACCACAGTAATAATAATAGTTTGGGTTTATTTTCCCTCCAAAAGGCTGTCACTTGTATGTTGAGGATGTCTGTCATTGATGTCGTGTTTGTCTTTTGTTAGCTATATTGGTGGGGGGGGGGCGCAAATATATGGGTTTTATGTTAATTAGTATTTGCATGGTTATGCCACATCACAAGCAAGCGTGTCAATGGCGCTGGGACAGCACTAAGTGATTAGACGCCCTTATTTAAACAATGAACCATTCAACAAGGCTATTAACTGAGATTATCAGTTATTAATCCACAAACTTCGTTTGGAGAAGAGCATTACAAGCAAACAAATAAAAAATTAAAAATAAATACATAAATCAAAATTTTACAAAATAAGAGATGCAGGTTACGAACCTGTAATAAAACCACGTACTGGAGCGACCGGGCATCGTGTTGTTGAGCTGACGTTGAGAAGGTGGCAATGACGACTAACTTTCCGAGACTTCAGAGTGTACGTTTAAACCTACTCAAGCTAGCATTCAACGGGGGAGGTAGCGAGGGCGATGCAAGAGGTATAGAGAATCATATGTCGAGGGTTGTTGGTGAGTAAATTTTATAGGAGTTGTTTCTATATATTGTGTCTTTTCTTTTCTTTTTGCAAGAGGGCAAGTTTTGAACATTGTTAGTGGACATGTCTCGCACTGATCAAATGATCACCTTAACCATGGATACACCGGTAAGTCACGTACTTACCAAACACTGGACGGATCCCCGAATAACCTTGCCTGGTTACTTCCTCAACCGCTTGATGCATGTTTGTTGTTTCATAATAATGATTAAAACTAAACGTGACCCGACTTGCTACCATTTTAGATAAATACCCATATGTTTAAAATTACTACTTCATTGAACCAGTAGTATTTTTTAACTGTAAACCTACCCCGAATTTTAGGTTGCAGTAACAATTATTCTGTTACGCTTGATTTTCACCTACTAAATCCTTCCCCTAGACCACGCACACCCCCGCACCCACAATTTTTCATGGAATGAGACCCCTAAATAAACTCAGTGCTAGAGGGTGCATAGTTAATTAGTTGCCTTCCTAGCCGCCCTGTGAGCTGGTGCAATCCGATGTCGCTGCCCCCCCAGGACCCTGGATGAACCAGCTCCCAGGTCTTAGCACATTCTGAGCCTCGGTTCCGTCTTTGCTTTCGAATGCGGTGAGGGGCCGGGACCACGGTCCGCGGAGCCCTTTGTGACTTTCAAACAAGTGTAAAACACAGAAAAGAATGGTTTATTCCATTTGGATTTGTAGTTCTTTAAACGCCATAATTTTTCCTAAACATTTCTGCAGGGTGTAGTGTTATGTTGTTGGCATTTCGGTTAATCAAGTTTTTCAAACGATTGTACTGTATATATTCAATAATGTGGATCATGTTTGTCTGCTTTTTTTATACCAATGTTTTCCTATTATTTTAGCAATTACTGTTGTCCGTGAGGCCCTGGTTGTGGAGTAATAACCGAACGTTTGGTGAGCTTGCCCGTCACCATTTTATTATTTTGTTTCTGATTCGAGTTTTAGCTTTTAGTTGTGACCACCTTCTGGTTCTATTTTGATTTGGATTCTAGGTTTTATTCAAGTTATTTTTTCTGCTGTTTTTTGGTAAGCGCCCTTCGTGAATTCAAATAGATTTTCTTAATTCAGGTATGCTGTTGTGCCAACCTTGAGGCATTTGCCTCTGTTCTTCCATCACAACCTTGCGGAATTTTTACTCGCGGCGGTGGTGTATCACATCATTCTCAAGGCATTCATGACCGCAATGTTTGTGTAACACGCTTGCCCACTGTTAGTTGGCCTCTGTTTGATTGTTATGTAAGCAGCATGGCTTCTGTCCGCATGTGTGTTTCCTAGGTGTGTGTGTGTGGTTGTTACTGGGTTTCTGAAGATTGGCATTGTTGGTTTGTTGCTGTGTTGGCCAATCTGGTTAAACAACGGTGTGGGTGGATAAGGAAAACACTAATAGCGTACATATTGGATGCTGATTATAAATTTAGTAGTATTCTCTACGTTTGAGGGCTGACACATAGGTTACTGTATAGACGACAGGCCATGGCGAGAATTGTTCCGCTAATGCTCTAGTAAGGGACCAAAAGCCACCCCCGCAGGTCAGTGTGTTGAATAAAGTGGGTTGGTGTGTAAACGGGCGGCGGGGTGAGATTCTGAGCATAAATGTCTTTTTAAGGGTGGTGTTTGGCAGTCAGGTCACAACAAGCCAAACGAAAAGTAACTTTGAGTAAGGCTTTAAAATTGTGTAGAGAATATGTTTAGGCACATCTTTCAGATGACGCAGTGTCCTACCTCTCCCTCCTGTTTGTCAACGGGCAGAGGGAGGGTGTTTTTGTAATTTTATGTATTTGAGGAAGCTGAGTGAATGGGGGTTAGAAGACACAATTTCGTGGTGAAATGGGTGCCGATGGTTCACATTAAGAACACTTTCCACAGTTCTAGATTAGAGAGGCCAACAAAAAAGGGAAGAGAATTCTGAGCAAATATTATATATATATATACACCCAAATGAGGCTACTGTTGTTGGGAGGTTAATCTGTGGTGAATAAATGAGATATATTGAATACCTACATAGTTTTGGAAGTCCTTTTGAGACTACACTAAAAAAATGTGGTGGTAACATGAGCCTGTATGATATTAGCGAACCAATAAGATATTCATTTGTATTTAATAATAGTGTAAAAAATCAGTTGTATTTTTATGGGTAGGTTTTAAAGAACTCTGCTTTGATATGTAGTAGTTACTGTTTAGTTATTAGTCAATTATATATTTCGTCTCATATAATATTGAATTAATAATTTTAATATTATGAATTATCGAGCATCACCAGCATCCCTCAGCATCCTCATATTAATAATATTTATAACAAGTCCATTTTCCACTGTGCTTTGGTGGTAATTTGTCTACTGATAATTGTTTATTCTTATTACTTAATTTTTTTCTTATTTGAGTTCTTGCTGCTGCAGCAAAGTAAAACGACTGAAGGGCCAGTCTGAACCACCACAAGCGTCAATGGCTGGCTTAACGATTACTGGTGTAGCAGTTTATTGAGCAAACGTAAAAGTTCATAGAAAACGAATCTATGCCGCCCAGAACCTTTTCAGTTTTCCTCCCTCATTAAAATCGATATACAGCATTGGGAGTCTGACATTTATTATAATCTCGTCACTGACTTAACTGTAATGTAAAACCCACCAGTAGTTATGACAATAAACGGGATTCGTTTATGGGCAAAGTGGATGAGCTGGAAAGGCTGGGTGATCAATAACGAGAATACGTAGCAAGAAGTTTTAGCATTTTTAAAATGTGTTTGTGTGAGTTGTGTTGGGGGGTGGTTTAATGTGTGTTGTTTGTGTGTGGGTGTGTGGTGCGTGTGTGTGTGGCTGCGTGCGTGCGTAGATAACCCGTGCGTTGTGTGTGGTAGGTGTCGTGCTATATGTTTTTTTAAATCCATGTAGTAAACTATCAAACCTGATTCTCAGAAGAAAGTGACCACGTGATATCATATTTCCCGCAAATGGTAACAGTGACCGTACAGTACAGTATGATTAATAACAATCTAATAGGGGTCCATTTGCAAAGTATAGTTTTATTTATGCAATTTATTATTAGTATTATATTATTATTGTAATTTGGTCATTCTCACTTTAAACGTTTCGCTACAAACCATACTGCACACATAACGTATAATATAATAAAGCTTAAATATGGTTTAAGGAATTGTGTAACAGTATATGATGGTTGATATGACACAAATGAAGCAGAGTGTATGGCTGAAATTACGGAGAGGAAGGTGCCTCTACCAACAAAGAGTGGAGTGTGCAAACAAATCATCAAAGCCATATCAAATGAAACAGGTGCAGTCACTTACCTCTGGGAGAGAAAGACAAACTAATAAACGAACGTATTTATAGCTGTCGCATAGTTTTATAAAGATTCTGTGTGTGTGTGTGTGTGTGTGGGGTGAAGGGTGTAGTTTGGAACCCAAATGCGTCTCAGTCTTTGCACCCAAAGACCTCAATTATCTTTAATTCATCTGCATGCATCCGTTTGCTACAAGAGAGGATTGATTTTTTACTTAGTGCGCAACCTAAATAGTTTCTATTTCAAATTTTTTTTTTTTTTTTTTTTGAGTGACTGAGAGAAAGGACTCCGTTGTATTCTGTGTACACATATGCTGGACATACAAACGGGAATCACTATTGTATTTTGAAACATCGGTCAAAGTCTTTTCATTGTGTGCTGACGTCTCTCCTACTCACACATAGAGGGCGCAACAGCTTTGTCTTCGACCTGAATCTTCGGCTATGACAGCAGACATGTTCCCTCATCTGGTGCTTGGATGAAGCGGGCAGATGCTCAGAGATGGTACAGTGGGGGTCAAAGGTTCACTGTCCTAGCTGTAGATGTTTTCATTTATGGAAGCCGGGCTGCGATGAGACATTTCCCCCATAATTTATACCGATATTCCGTAAAGCTACCCTGGCATCTCTTAGTTTTCTCCTCTCTTTGCCCTCATATATGCCTGATGAGTTTGAAGGGGCGATAGCATGCACGGTGTTTGTTTATGGTGGGGTGGCTGGTTGTGTAGTGTGGTGTGTTGGTGTTATAGAGTGGGTGGTGTTGGTGTGGTGGTGTGTGTTTGTGTGTGTTTGTTGGGTGTGTGTGTGTGTGTTTGGGATGGTGTGTGTGTTTATATTGTTTAAGTGAGTTTGTGAGTCCATATTATTGTGTGAGTGTATTTAATATATGCTAAATGCTTTTCCATAGTTCAAGGTGGGCTAAATTCATCATTTCACACTGGCATCAACTGCAGATCAGACTGTTTCGACAGAAAAAAAAAAAGAAGCAAAAGTTATGTTCATGAACATCAGAGCTCAACAGTATAAAAGATCTCGTTGATGAAAAACTGTCATTTTCCTCCCTCAGACCAGGGCGGAATTGTCATGACATCTTACACTTTGCTGAACGTGTTACTTCTGTTTTTATGTAGCCACAAACTTGCCAGTATTTCCGTTTTTCTGTAATGTACTGCAGAGCGTATCTTTCTGCTGATTTAAACGTAACCATAGAATGTATTATCCAGCTAGAGGTTCAGTCGGGACCTTAGAATGAATTGAAAGTGATAGCCTTGGAATTAATCAGTCAGAATGAGTCAAATATTATAAACAGATTACCATATGCTATTGTTTTTCCAGGAAAACAGGCTATAAATTCTATAGCCAGTTTTGTGGGTAAACAATAGCATATGGTGATCTGTTTAATTTACTTCATTTAATTTACTTGCAATGCACACAGCCACACACACACACACACACACACACACCACACACACACACACACACACACACACACACACATTGTTTTGTTTGTCTTGTTTGTTAAAGGGATGGTTCACCCACCAAATAGCAGAAGTGTACACATGTACCAGTTAGCGGGAGCTAGAGATTAAGGGTTATAATTCTACAATTTTAAAACTGGCTATTTTTCTCACAAAAATGCATCAAAACGCTCGGGAGGCCTTTATTAGTACCCTCCATGGGGCCGTTTTTTTTCATGATTGATTGGTGCGTTGGTGCAGAAGTTTCATTTACTTGCACTGTTTTTTTATTATTATTATTATTTTAATTACTCATTAATGCATCATCATTTTTTTATTTTTTTTTTTTTTTAGTTCTTTTTTATGGACAGTATAGTATTTTGGCCGTTTATACATACAGAAATTGTCTAAGCAATTGCCAGAGAACAAAACAGGACATGGCCAGTACAAATCTGAAATACCCTGAACTATAGCCCCGGTGTTTATTTTGATTAGTGTCTTTTAAGCCGATAATCGATCAAAAATGAGCCCATCTGCAGCAGGAGTGTCCATTATCTTGGCTAAAAGTAGCATGATCTCAGACTATCAGTTAGGGGTGGTGTTTGATGGATCATTTTACTCACTAGCTCTAAATCCGTCTGTTATCTAAAGTTCACTTTTTTTTTCAGCTACGCCACTGAGAATTTCTGCCTTCTTCTTTTATTAATACTCGTGAATAACTCGCTCACCCCCTTGTGGTACCAACCTGCCTTGACCTCGGGCCTCTCTTCCTTTATCGGAACGGCGCCTCAATCCAACACCTTTTCATCCCTCGGGTGAACGGCAAGCAATAACGAAGCCGGGGGAAAAAACGGCAAAAATATCTTTCTATTTAATTTATTTATTTATTTTCAATACACGGCGTTATCGATTAACAATCAAACATGAACCTTAGCTCGTGTGCGGTGCTATTCTGACCAACTCCTATACGCAATTTTGTACCCGCGTACTCCATACAAAACATATGATTCACCCAACAACGAACAACTTACCGCAAACAAAACAAATTTAGTAACGCAACAAAAACTACAGTCGACCCAGGCGGAAGCTCGAGAGCTGGAGAAGCAAACGTGCACGGGAGACATGCACTGGCGTTATTAGGTGTTTATAGATTTGCCTGTAACCCGTATTCGAGTTACCTTTCGAAAGGGGGCGAAGCCGAAAAAGCCTCCTCATCCGTTTAAGTGTTTTATTGCTTCGAGTTAAAGTGTAAGTTTAAAACGCATTTCAAAGGAAAACTGTTTTTTTTTTTTTTTTTTTTTGGCTTCATGGTGCCACTGTTGTGCTGTGGCCGCGATTCTTGGGTTTTGTCTTTGTGAATCGAAGAGTAAGACCTGTGTGCTGCATGGAATGAATAAAAAATAAAGACAGTTAGGTTCAAAGCTGTTTAGGAGGTACACTCTTCTGTACACATAGGCCCACAAGTTTGCACGCTTATGGATTTACACATGTAATATATCACAGTCGGACCCTGGGTATTGCGTTTAAGATATTGAGTTTGGCTATTATCTATTTATTTTTTGGGGCAGCAGATTGCACAGAAGAACCTACAAACGAGCCAATGATCTCAGCATCTCTAATGCGTCTCATGTACTCGTATGTCTTCCCTAAGTCTTTTATAACTTGGTGTTCAATTTTTAAGATGAAAGGAGTGACAGATCTTCTCAAAATCTACATAACGCTTCCTTCTGAATATTCCTACACATATGTTCTCGTATACTCCAAATACACCACAGCCTTTAGTGCGTTCTGCTTGCCCTGGGTCTTTAGTCGGGTGTAGACTTTGAATACCCTGCTCCATACATCATGTAGACCCTAGAGGGGAGAGTTATGAGTGGGTGTAAAGACTAAACTCTGGATAATGAATCAACACTAATTTAGGTTTAATGTTAGTCTTGGGCCCAATGGTTCAGGGTCAGACAGGTCCTGAGAGAGGGAGAAAAAAGGGGAGAGAGACTAACAGGAACTTTGATAATAAATTATTTAGCGAGTCTGAGCATCTTCCGGAGACTCCTGTTGTACTGACTGTGCCAGGTGTGCATAGCAAAACCACAACAATAAGTCTTATTTAGGTGTGAATAAGAGCATCCATTCGTCCTTTCACATTACTGGTCCACTCTAGTTCGGTCTCAGAGGGCATGCCCATGGGCCCGCCCACATTCACTTCTCAGATGCCATATTGACACACTGGCAGAATCTAACCAAATGGCTGTGCTTGCATACTTATGGGAAGTTGCGTTTTGTTGTTGGTTGTTTTTTTTCCTCTGGAAGTTTCTCCTCACTGACGGCCGTTAGTCAAAATTAGTAATGTTATTTACTTATTGAGATGTTTTGGGCCAGATCACTGGTTTGTATTTTATTTTTTGAACAACACACTTTATAGTGATAAATATTGTCATTACACTGATAGTTTGATAGTATATCATGTATGTATTTATTGCAAACAACATTTTCTAGTACTTATGTTTCATTATGCTAAGTAGTAGATGTTTTTGTTAACACCAGATGGTGTGTTTGTTTATGTATTTATTTATTTTGCAAACCAACATGGTTTTATAGTGCAAATATTGTCTCTGTATCTATGTTTGATAGTTTTTACAATATTTTTTTTTATTTATTTATTATTGCCAGTCAGTGTGTTAATATTTCTCTATACTGTATCGTATGTATCTGTTTTTTTAACCAGATATTTTTTTATTATCTAGGTTTGTAGCATAGTCAGTGTCTTTTGAAATCTTATCATTTGAGACAAATAAACTAGTATTCAGGCAGAAATTGTAAAGCCCTCCTAAGAAAAACAAACCAAAATGTGTCTGTGGAATACTGTGTGCACGAATTATTTTTGAATTCATTTTTTTTTACACACGGTTTGTTGTGGTTGCTTCTTCTATTTCAGATGAACACGCCCCTGATTTGTAACAAAATTACACGGTTGTTTTGCCACTATTGACAATGTTCATTCAGAGATGTCTTCTTCCTGTCTAAGGGAGCTTTCTCTGCCATTAAAAGCTGGATTGTGGACTCTAGGCCATCAGTCAAAAATCTGGATATGCAAGGACTAGTTTCAGTTTGACCTTGTCAAGGTCTATAGGCAAATGCAGTTACAACAAACTGTGTAAAAACTCATCCATTAAGTTGCGTATAAACGACCATTTTGATCTGACTGCACACCCCACGTGAGAGATTTATCGCCAATGAACAGTCACCAGGATTTATTATGGACTCACAAGCACAGATGGTATGATGAATAGCTTTTGTTTATTGTCTATATAAAAGCAGGTACCCGATTCTAATAGGGTGGAATTATTATGTGGCGATTTTGGTCCAGAGTGAACGCTAGGCGTTAAACGTTTTTCATATATTTTTTGTCGCGAAAGGGAGAGGTGTAATATAAACCTGCTCTCCTTCACACTCGCGGCATTACTAGAGAAATGGATTTTTACTCAGATTGCTTCCATTAATTGTTCAGAAGTTGCAGTAATATAAGCATAGACTAAGCCAATTAATTATTCATTTGATGGAGAAGCACTCTCACGGAGCTGGAGACCCCGAGGCCTGGAAAGAAGAGCTTAATTATCTCTGACTCTTTATTTGATCAGAATGCTCATAGAAAACATCTCTAGTTGCTTTCTTTCTCTGAATTCCAGTCTTTCTTATGCCGCACGTGAAAAGCTGTTTTCTGAGTGTTGGAAAGCACCACTAAATCAATGTGAAATGTTATTTAATCTTCATTTATTTGGCAGATATATGAAATATTAATTCTCATTACAAACAAGCAGAAAATCAAATGAGCTGGACTGTGAAATAACGGTTCATTCTCTGGCCTCCCACTGTTTTTTTCTAACACCACGCTTTTCTTTGACAACAAACAAGCATACAAAGGTCTCAGGACATGAATATTGATTATTTGTTCTATGTTGTTTACCTGCCCATTTTCATTCATCTGAGGCGCGCCTGTGTGTGTGTGTGTGTGTGTGTGTGTGTGCGCGCATGTGTGTGGTGTGTTGTTTTTTTGTCTTGAATTTGGGTCACTGTATTTCTCAGGCTCTCAGCCCTCCCCCTGTTTACATCACGTTAGGTCACTGCCTTCTTTCTTTTTTCCACTCGATTGGTTTGAGTGTGACTAAGATATTCATAGAGCGGGAATACAATTCTAGGAACGGTTCATCATTTTATCTTCATGACAATGTCAACCCTTTTGCTCAAGGTGACAATATCTTTGTCTGTCATATATTTTGATGAACAGACAAAAAGAAATGAAGTGCTGAGTCATTTGACTTTTTTTCCTAATTTTCTTTTTGATTTCTGATACTCTTGTCAAGCACACGTTTATGCCAAGTTTGCTACAGTGATATTTGTCTTAATTGTTATATATGCTGAAACATACAATTACTGACATACTGACCCAGTAGTGGTTGACTGATCCATTGCCAAGGCGATATTTGACATTATTATCTATTATGCATCAGCTGGGAAGTGTTTTTTTTGTTTTTTTCGATTGGCAGGTGTCAGAACAGGCACTATTAGTTTTGACAGCGTGTGGGACTTACATTTTGACAGCCAATAGTTGCCTGAGCATCAAAGCTCTCATTCTTTGTTGCATCCGCGCGAAAAAACTTAGGCAGCTGACTTTGCTGCCTCGTTTGCCGTATAAGGCAATGACTTTTGCAGGCAGTGTTTTTGCTAACGAGGGTTTTTCTTTTTTTTTTTCTATCTCATGAAACTGTTTCGGACAGACTATCTGAGGCAGCGTACGGTTTAATGATCTACAACAATATAGAACGAGTTTTTGTGATAACTGTAAAATAATATTTAAGTACTATAATACTGACTTTCTTGGTAGAACTATCAAAAGTGTAAAACGTTAGTCAGAATTTATACATTTACACACAAACTGACACCAAATGCAACTTTCAGACGCCATCTTTTTTTTTGTTTTGTTTTTTTAGCTCAACCATCACAGAATTGAACACACAGGATTGTGGGATCTTCAAGGCAGCGAAGGATACATCTATGCTGCCTTCAAAATTCAATCAGAAGAAAGTACCTCCGGAGACAGGAAGTAAAGCAGAATTTGGATTCAGACGTGCCTTGATGCCTTCCTGCATTGGAATGCTGCCTCCAAAGGAAGGCCATTTTAGAAGTGTTTCGGAGCTAGCCTCCATCTTCAATTAGTTTACTATCTCCAATTAAGCAGAGTTGCTTAGACAATTATGTTCTTTAACTGTGAAAATATGTTTACAGATTTAAATAAAAAGACAAAAAAAAAGATTAGACTGAATACAAAACAAAAGATTGTAGTGTTTACTTTACGTTTATTAGTAATTCAACAAATACACATTTACGTACTATTTATAGAAGTCTTTTGAAAATCTCTCACTCTAAATGGCATACATTAGTAGATTGAGTGGTTTTGCGTCTATCCGTTCTCTCTGTAGTGTGTGGTGCACTTAAAAAGAACCATTTTGAAACAAAGATGAGCTGATTGTTTGAATATTAATCTGTTCAATTCACTTTAGTTCTTTTAAAAGAGCACTTGATTATGATAACACAGCTTTGTGCGTTTAAAGCTGTGTCTGGCTTGTCAATTACCATTTAAATAGTGAGTATTTCATATTTGGAATTGCTTGATAAAAAAAATAATGTATTTCACTAGCCACTGTGAACCATGATGATTTGTGGTTACATTACCGTCACAATCTTGTACATTTATTAACTGTAGTATGTGATTGCTAGAGCAACTTTCACTATTTGCTGCGATAGTTTGATGCTATTGTTTTGGGTGGCAATTTTCAATTATTTGATTGTATGATGTTTAGGTTTCTTTATTTTTATATATGGAATCGTAAGCGTAAGTTCTACTAGGAAGACTAACGTCACGCCCACATTACAATTAAGGTCTAGCCAATCGGACTTTTCAACACGATGGATATAGAAAGCCCACTACCTCACATCCTATTTTGTTGTTTGCAGATACCGCTCGCTGTCATTTCCCTCCATCCCCCCCACCACCCACCAGGTTTGGCCCTGTCCAATGCTGGGGGGTAGGCTCCGCCCTGCCTTCGTCGTCGGCAGGATTAGCGTGGAGGTATCTACAAACTTCAGATCCACGCTACGGATGGGGCTACGCCAAAATAATTATATTATTTTGTGTTGGGGGTTTGTAAATAAATACTTCAGTCTTATCTCTACCTCCCTGAGTCTTTCTGGTAGAACTATAAAATTAATTATCTCTGTTGAGTTTTCTATACTGAGTGTTGATTATCTGTTTGTGCCAAGGTGACAGCTCAACTTTAAAGTTCACAAGAGGATACAGCTCTCAGCTCAATGTAACAAGAAAATGAAAAACACCCACACCTCCCTTAATTGTTAACAAAGAGATGATATTATTTCTGTACGGTACAAATGCAGTGTTGCCCAAATATAGTGTTAGAATCATGGCAGCATTATTAGTGGCACACAGCAGGTGCTTCAAAAAAAAATAATAGAAAATAAAAGTAAACCAAACAAAACTGATACTTTGATCTGATCTAAGAGAGGTTTCAAGAAGACACAACGTAAGGTACTGAAGTTTGATGGAGAACAGGTAGAGATCACAACATTTAAGGCTTTTAACAGACACATAAAGGAGCTATAAGGGGGCGAGTGAATACAGCAGCACGGTGTGTTTTTCTGTACGAGTCTTTCAATTGAATTGAGAATTCCTGAAATGTTAATTGAGTCATCAAAAATGGATTGCTCAATCAATCTATTGCAATCAGTGGTTACAGTGGGAAATGACACTTTGATTTCCCAGAATGCATTTAAACCTGTGTGGGTCCGTTAAGGCAAAAGACGACGAATGGTAACGTGATAGGATGGTTGCGGTTTGATAGAAGGAGAAATACTATTTTATTACTACAACGAAACAGCTATACGTGAAGAATTCCACTAAACAAGACTTCAATAAATGAATCTGAAAGTCTATTGCATGATTTGAGTAGCAGCTGTTAAGGTCAGCGCCTTCGCACATTAGTGCTCACTTATTAGAGTTTGGAAGATGTTTCCCTGACTGACCTTTGTACAGCTTTATCATCTTTCTTTCTAATGAACGCTGAAAGCTGCATCGTAGGGGGTACTTTTATCAAGATATTGATATCTGAGTAAGTATACTTTTATCACATATTCGATTTCGGTACCAATGAAATGCTTATACGACTCTTTTTTAAGTGCGGCACATTTGTATCAAACTATTTTGGTTCTTGGATGTTATGTTCTCACCAGCCAATTTATAAGAGTGCCCGCGAGACCCGGCTTCAAATCTTGGGTGCACTTAAAACTCCATTGTCTTGTGGATCATATGAACCGTGAAAGCACTTCCTCCAAGGTAAAGAAACTGCATTTTCGGAGCTTCCCACAGGTATGTGTATGGATAGTCAGGATAATGCATCTATTTAACATATATCCCCTGTCGTCTTTTACCCTGAAAAGGTGTAAGAACAGTTTTCACCCAGAACCGCGTACTTTAAAAGCCCAGAACAGCTACTTTAAATCTTTTTTTTTCTTTTAGTCAACTTTTTTTAAATTCTTGTTTTTCTCATTATTTTTGTTTAGATTTTAATTTAAATATTTTTTTTTTGCCTCAAAATGCACATGGGCAGTCTATTTTACTCATCTTCAATTTACTCGGTTGCAACCTCATGTCCCCTCTTTGCAGATGACGTGTAGGATAAATTGATGGGCAGCTATTCGCTTCACCTTGATCGTTGCAGTGACCTTTTGCGGTATTAACGATTTTTGTAAATTTAAAAACCATCTCTCTCACGCCTAGAAAAAAAATGAACAGATTACCACCGTTAATTAGCACTGTCATGCTGCACCCACCGTCACAGGACATCTCATTATTGGGGGTACTAATTTTAAACTTTAATCACCAGAGAAAAAAATGGGCAGTGATGAATATGCGTGAGTTAACATAATTTTCTTGTGTCTCCGCTCATTACTTTTGTCACTGTTGATTGAAGGTCCATCATGTATTAATCTGGCAATTCCTTGCTTTCATTAAAAATCTATAAATGGCAAGGGCATTAACCGTAGATACATTAGCTCACTTCGTTTCGCGCCGCATCGCTTAGTGGACTTAGCGGCACGCCCTTTCTAGTTCCATCCGAATGTTCATAGTGAGCATATTCGGCCCTTCATGCACATTGTGAACCCCTGAGACTGTACAATGAGATATAAAATGATGTTTAGTGTACGTGACAAGTAGAACTACTGAATGCTGGGGGCAAAACAGCTGTGTTCCTCGGATTTTTGGTACGTTTAGAGGGTTTGTTTTATCTCTCTCCAGAGTCATCATGATCCAGACTATTTCAGTCTAAAGTTGTATTTATAATACAATTTGCCATATAAGCGTACTATATAAATGATCTTAGTGTGTGTTTCTGTCCCACACACACACCTGCCCTAGACGTTATCAAGTTTACCCTTATAGTGAAACCAAACTCCCATCTTGGCGGCCAATTACGTCTCGGATATCCCAATAAATCACAAAAAAGGAGCATGTGTACACCGCAAACAGACACACATGATAAATGAAAAAAAAACATACACACAAATAGAACAAGAGCGCCCTACACCCTCTCGTCACCAACAAACCCACTGAGATGACATCCAGCTGCCACCACAGACTCCAAAACAAACCTCAGGATTAATTAGTTAACCCTACTCTCCTCTTATCTGACCAATAACGTACCAGAAATACACACATCACACCACACACACACACGTTAAAACACATTCTTCCAAGACAGAGCTTCTTATATATTAAGAACATATGAAAAAAAATACTTATAATGATACATTGACGAGCAAAGGTGAAGAAACAAGACAGAAAATTTGACACAATGGCACAAAATGCAATTGGAGATCAAAACCAAATTGAGCTGTAACTTCTCCCGTGGTGCAGGACCATGAGCGTCTATGATGTCTATGTTTTTAATAAGGTTTATTACGTACATGCACTCATACCGTGAACATAAAGAGGATGATTACAGATTGTCTGTCCAATAATCTGTCAGTTTAAGAATACAACTATCACCATGGCTCAGAGACTTGGCTTCAAAATGTGCGACATTTAAAACTGTTAGTGTGTTTGCGCCCGCGTTGTGTGTGTGTGTAAATAGTCTGACAACGCTGGGAGTGTGTTTCACACCATCAGTAGACTCTTTCAGATCCCTCTTCTCAAAGAACCAGCTGATCCCATGTGCATGACATTTTTACACCCCACACACACACACACACACTGCAATTTGTATGATAATCTTTCTTATACCACTCAGTCCCCTACCATAAGCCTGTATCCTTGTCTCACATCCTGTCACCATGGGTTTTTCCGTTGTGTCGCCTGGACATTGTCTTAATTGCATCATGTTCTGTGAAATTGTTATGTTTTTTTTTCTACTATACGCTCTATAACAAACTACTGTAGAAAAATACCCAATGTTTCCAAGCTGCACAAAGCGTCCATTTTCTCAATGATTCCTTTTCGTAATAACGAAAAAAAGATTATGGTTTTTCACCGTCACAGTTTCTTGTTCTTGTTCTGTTTATTTGTTTCCTATTTTTTAAAAGAATGTCTTCAATAATGTGTTCTAACAAGGACGGACTTTCAATTAATAATTTCCTATAAGTTGCAGCCTCTTCCTTAAACAAAGAAATAATATCAAAAATAAAAAGACTAAACATAAATTGTTAAAAGTTAAGTAAAAAGCACTGACAAAAAGTGTAGTAATTTAAAATTTGAAATAACTGAGAAATAGATATTTGCTAAATGAAGTCAGCTGCGAACAGAATTCATATTCTTTTTTGTGTCTTTCTGGCGCATAGGTATAAATAAAATTACATGCATAAAATATAGTATCGGTATAGGCAGTAACAAAACAAATTATCGGTGTCCTGACTTGTTCTGGACAAAGTGGTATCCATGTATCCCTAATGGTTTCCACAAAAATATTACGTGGCACAACTTATTTTAATGATGAAAAAAATGTTTACTGAGCACCAAATCAGCATATTAGAATGATTTCCTGAAGATCGAAGGATCATGTGACACTGAAGACTGGAGCAATGCCTGCTAAAAATGCAAATGCACAGTGAACTGTAAATATTTCACAATATTGTTGTTTTTTAGCTTTGGGCTTAACCCATGTTGTGATTCAGGTGATCCTGAAAAATGAAAGTTGTCCTGTGTTAAGTGAGGTTGGGGAATAAGTTGTATTGTAATTATAAGTAATAAGATGTTCTTTTCAGCAGAAGATGTGAAGAACACCAGCAAATTTTCCATTCTTTATATCGGCGGATAACACCCTCACTTTTTTCCAAGCCTGTTCTTTCATGTTCCAATCGTCTCCGACAAGTTTCAACCACAAAACTCCGCCATCTCATCAAGACCCCTTCAGGGTCTGCAGTGGTCTGAATCTGTCCTGATTTTGTCTGAGAGTTGTAACTCTGGCACATAAGCGAAGGTGCTTTAGTTTCAAAATGAATCACAAGTCAGGACCAGTCTGGATTCCAAATAAGCTGTTTTTTAGATCATAGGTGAAGACAATAGAACAAAAAGGGCTGAAAATGAATCTGAATCTCTCGCTTGTAATATATCAGGAGTTAATCAAATGCTTAAACACCACCCCTGTCACATAAATATTGCTCTCTGTAGGAGTGTCAGAAGAATGGACTGATGTAAATATGAGTTTGAAAAATATGTTGCTAAGCAGATATATATAAAGTTCTATATGGAACAGCATCTGACTGAGGTCAGTACATACGTTCTAAAATCTACATTTTATTCTGGTGATTTATGCAGAAAATTTAGGCTTTTATTTGAAAGGTCAACAGAGAAGTACTTCCAAACACTACTATAGTGGTACCCATGTTACGGTGAACGTTTTCGGCGGATAATACCATGGTATCCATTTGATATATGGCATGACACTGAGTGACTGCAGTGTTTAAATATGTCATGTGTTACCCCAAGTTACAAAAAAAACAAAAAAAAACATGGTATTACCATGGTAATAATGCAGTGTGAGGCAAGATTGTTTTTCTTTCACGGTACATTCATACATCGACGCTTTACAGAGGGTGTATCTGAAGCTTGGTGCTGAAGTCATCATCATAGTGACAACAGCCAACTCCCATTATTTTACTGAATGTTGCATGGATGCAAAAAAAAAAAAAAAAAAAAAAACACTCTTGGCGATGAAACGGATCCACAATTCCCACAATTCAGTTTGACAATGCATGGCCTTCACCCATTCAAAAGTAAATGAGGACATCCTGATAGCTTGCGAAGCTTTAATGCCTCGCCGTGTCACCAGTTGTGAATTGCACACTTCAGTGCAAGTTTTAACACGCCTCCATAAAACAGGTTTGTTCAGGGGTTAGCCGGAGATATGAGGTTGGTGGTGGAATGGGTCCTTGGTGAGATGTGTTTGGGGAGGATGGCTACACATCAGTTCTCTGTACCTGGATTACTGTTGTTATTCGTAGAAATAACTGAAGATGATTTGACATGATAGTTCGGATTGCTATTTACTTTGAAGCTTATCTTGCGCGTTGCAGCTGGAATAGGCAACATGCTTCACGCCTAAAAAAACAAAAAAAAAAAAAAAAAAAAAAAAAAAAAAAACATAACGCAACCCCCACGTGTTGGTACCGAGAGATTGTTAACTGTAAACAAGATCTAAATCTCGGCTTTTATCCTGTATAAGAGATGTCGGCCAAAACTGCAGAAAACGTATAACCTGTCCCTGGTGAGCTGCTTCGTTGAGGTTCACTAGAAACAATGTTTACAGGTAAACACTTACAACTTTAATTATCTGTAACTGTTTCTGCATGTCTGACACCAGGCTTCTCGTTTTGGCTCTTGCAGTGTTTCATGGCTCTTTTAAGGTCCAGAACGACAATTCTTAAAAGGACTTCTGCTTGAGTTTTTTTTTTTTTTTATAATTAAAACTAATATTTTATAAGACTTGTGTCGGTACAGAAATTTAGTTTCTCAAATAAAAAGTATTAAGAGTGCCCGCAGGAGTATTGTGTTCAAAATAGCTGCTTTATATTCTTAAAATATAATTTATTCATGTGATGAGCTGAATTTTCAGCAGCATTACTCACAGTTTCACAGGATTATTCAGCAGTCATTCAATATTAACGCTTGATGTCAAGAAACATTTGGTATTATCCAATTTTGAACACAGACATAAGTTTGAAATAGTTGTAACAATAGGAAAATCGTCACTTTTGAACAACTTTAAGGCATTTGTTGTGCGCATTAACTTTAAGACTCTTTAAAAATTTATTATTACCGAACTCTTGAATTATAAGTATTTTATTTGTAAATTGCTAAAAGTCTTGTACAAAACAATTGCAGTACACATTTCTACATTTATTTAAAATGTATATTATGTCAAACACCATTTTGCTACATTGCTTATCATCCTTTCCAATGTCGATAACATAATGCCTTTTTCCAGTAAACACAAGAATATACGCATTTCTCTACAGCACTTCAGTGCAGCTATTCTAATCAAATATGCATGTGTGATTGAAGAACCAAATTAGCCAGAGAGGAATTAGTACGATTAGCAGAATCTGGTGTATTATATTGGGATGTATTAACAAACGTACAAGGAACAGGGCCCGGGATTCATCGAAGCGGGTAATGATTGTGCAGAGAGACACAACATTTTTTTTAATTTTTTGCATAATCTGTTGTGTTTAGAGCAGTCTCGTCAGATCTGGCATTCAATTCAAAATGTCCAACGCCAGCTTTCTTTGAACTGCTTTTCTGTTCGTGGACACTTTATCAAATGGGAATTAAATGCAAATATCTCCCTCCCCTCAGCCTTTTTCCCTCCCTCCTGACTCACAATAACAAACAAACAATAACACTCTGGAAGCGAACAAAAGCTGTGAGGAAATTGTATCAAAGGACAACAAAGTGTACCCATTTATAAGCATTCTGTGGATGTACGCCCCATCCTCTCAGCAGTAGCAGAAGGCTTTTTAGCGCTGACTGTATGACCAATGCTGATGGCCGCACACACTTCGCATATGCCTCCAGGACGCAAACTGTTAAAAAAAAAACGCGAGAGCGGTTCTCTCGCATTTTAACCATTCAAACACACACAGTTTTCCCCACGATGTATGCATACAGACTGTAAAAATGGCACAAATTCGCCTATGTGGTGTAGTATGGAACGCACAGCTTTTTGAAGCAGACTGAGATCTGACAGAAAATGTTTCCAGTTCCGCTGTATATGATCTCCTTCTTTGTGGTATTGATTTGGTTCTGTGGTATTTTCCGTCAGCCCGTCCGAGTTAACTGACCCTTATGATCCTGTCAGACAAACGCGGGCCAAACACTTTTGTTACATCACATTTAAAGTTTTTGGGTGCATTTGAACGTTGGAACTCATAAACGCCGGACAACTTATCTGACTGAAGGTCTGCTTCCATTTCAAACAACTTTCAGACAGTATGTGAAGATACTAAACTGGCAGAAATTGGTGTGCCTGTTAGCTGACTGACTCTCTTATCTATCTGTTAGGTGGTTAGATCTATAAGACAGAGGTTGTCTTACACAGTGTGAACTCAGAGGCAGCCTCAGACCGCGTGCTTCTTCCCTCTGCCTGTCACTGGAACAATATTTTAGTGAATGCAATTCCCCCCCCCCCCCCCCCCCTGGCCAAAAGAAAAACAAAATTCCATTATTTTGAACGCGCCTTATGGAAGCTTGGGACTGTTTTAACGGAATGAAGAGATAGTCTAGTGAGATTTGGAATGAAGAGAAAGATAGAAGGAGTTTTAGAGTTTACCCTGGAGATGTTCTCTTGGTTGAAAGGGCCTCCCCACATACTGTAGGGACAGCCATCGTCTGTCTGTTTGATTCGCCTATTTTCTCCTTATTGTGTGTGTGTGTGAGAGAGTCCGACAGGCACACACACGAAGAATAGAGAGGTAGAGAGACAGAGGGTGTGGGAGGAGAGAGAGAGAGAGAGTCTGGGAAAACAAACAGAAAGGGAATGTAATAGCGTGCTTTCCGACCATACTGTCTCAGGGGGGTGTATAGCATCTACGCACTGCTCACACTTTCGCGTGTCATCACTTCTGTCTTGCGCTTCCCTTCCCAACTTATATCGCATGCCGTTCTTCCCCGGTCCACTGATCTCTTGTGGGTGCCAAATCTTCTCAAATAATTTTTTACACCAAATAAGTTATTGCTCGACCTGTGACAGACCTATGTTCAGATGAAATGAAAAAAATTGGTTATTTACTCACCTTCATGTTTTTCAAAACCAGTAAAAATAAAAATAAAAACACTGTTGCGTAAAAAACAGGTGACGCATTGAAATTTGTGAATGAATCATTCAGACCGGTATTGGTGAACTGGATCAATATATTCATTAATAACCTATTGGACTCATAAAGAACAATTTGGGGATTGAATCGACGATACTTTACTCTTGAACAACTAAGCAGAGCTAGTGTGAATAATTGATTCAATTTTGGTCTGTTTCTAGTTTCTGCTCAGATAGAACAAGACATCAAAATGCACCTGGGCTATATGAATCACTATAATGAGAATTATAGCTGTTAATCTTACAAAAAAAAAAAAAAAAAATAATAACTTCATTTATTCTTTAACACATTTTGTGCTATCTTTATTCACGTCCTCTGAAGCTGTACAGTTTTGTATGATATCCAGGGACTGACTGTCATATTCCCATCATGCTGAAATCAAGACCTGGATCAGCTCTGCAATTGTGAACAAAGTATTTTTTAGATTGGTTTGGTGAACTGGCGTTCACCCCGATTCAGTGAAAGTATTTGACTCTGAAGAATATTTCATTCAGGACTTTGATGATGGATCCCAACTCCCAACAAGAGCTAAAGCGAATAATCACTTAGATTCGTGTTCTGTTTCATCACACAAACTCTCGTATGACTTGCAGAGGATAGGAAATAAAATAAAAAAACACTTTAATGACTTAATGGTGCATTTTGTTGTCATTTTGGGAGCCTTGAGATAACCACAGTCTCTCCAATTACTTATATTATATTAACATACATAACAAGTTTCCAGGATACATCTTATCCGAAAATCCACTTTTTGTGCTTCACGGAGGAAATCAAGTCATGCAGGTGTTGGAATGACATGAGGGTGAGTAAATGACAGAATTTTCATTTGGGCTGAAACCATCCAAATTTCAGTTTCATGACCGGAATAGACAGTGGATCACAGATCAGCCTTTTCATCTTACACTAGAGAAACACCAGGTGTACTCATATTTGGCGGTGATTTCTCCCGATGGTGTCATCAGTTCAAATGCATGTGAAAGCAGTTTTCAGCAAACACGTCCATATGTCATGAACTGATATCAGCATTAGGGCACAAGCACTATTTTAGCAGGAGGTTCAGAGGGGGCTGGGAATGAGTTTTCCTTTGCCAAAGTCAGATTGAAAAGGAGAATATAATGGTTTACCCTCTTCCTTCAGTTATCTGTCATTACCTTTTGCTCTCTTAGCGGTTTTTTGTTCACCCACAAGATGAGCAGGAAAAGGTCAATGAGGGATGTCAAGGTTTTGCTAAAAACAGCATACCAGCAAATGTATCTTTTTCTTCCTTCACACACACACCATCCTCTCAAAGTGTGTATGTGTAAGAAGAGAGCAGTCGTTGCCCCAGACTCGATGTCTGATCTTTCACACCTGATGAAACTCTGAATGTAAGATGGGCTTATTTTAAACACTTAAACTGTCCTGCAGTCGGAAGAAGTCTACCTTGTGGTTTTTGGGTCACTGGACCGTTGTGGTAAATGCTTGTTGCTTTTCTATGCGTCCTGTCAGAATCCTGATGTTTTTCAACAGCCCCAAAACAATGAGATGTGTACTGTAACATTTTTATTCACTTTACTAGTCTCACAACATTCAAGGTGCCACAGTGTTTGTGATGTTATTTTAGCCAGTGGAGGGCCCATTCATTTTTCTTTTTCCTGATAACTGATCTTTTCTCGGTTTAGCGGTTGTGGGGTCTCACACTGAGAGCAGGATCTCTGATAACAGCTCCCTTGGATCAGCATCTTATGGGTGTCATTCCAATTTTTGTATTTAAATGTGTTATATATTATGGAGCGGTGTCATGTCGGACTAATATTTGATATATAGATTATATAATATACATATATATATAGCTATAGATATATACATATCATATATATATAGATATATATATATATATAGACATTATATATATATTATCTATATATAATTTATATATATCTATATATATATATCTATATATATATATATATAACAGCGGTTTTTACCTTCAAGTAAAAATCTTCATTAATTTGCAGTACACATAATGTTGTTTGGTTAAATCACATGTAAAATCCAGTTGGCTCAAAAAATTGCATAATGGGAAATTCTGGTTTGTCAGTTACATGCTTATTGGTAAAAAAAAACAATAATAAATCACCAATAGCATGACTGTTGTCTGTTTTTATTAAATTGTACAGTTGTAATTTATAATTGTATTTGGAGATTAAACGTGGGTCCAAACAAATAGGTATGGCTGTGAAAACATCAGTCAAACTAATCTTTTATCTTGATGAATGAGCCTGCATCGCCGTCTGCCCTCTGACCCTGGTTGGTTGGATTACCATAATCCATAATCTAGAGCTTTGAATTGAGTTGGGCATTGGGCACGTCCATATCGGGGGCCTGTAGTGAGGTGTTGTGTCTTTTGAGCGTAGGGGCACTTTGATGATTAGAGGCCCAGATCTGACATGAAATCTGTGTGCTCTGAACTCAGTGTGTTGGCCTGCATTTTGTACTGAAAACTGTCTCCTGCTTCTCTATAACTCTTTAACAACAAAGCAGATCAGATCAGATTGAGGCAAGGGACAGACAAAAACAATAACAATATTACTGCAACATTCAGGGGGCTCGAGGCCGGAGGCAAACTTTGCGACTATTGCATACAGTGAGTCAGCGTGACTGCGTTTTCTTATTTAATTTTTTTAGCTTACTTTTCACTTTACACCATAAGTGTCTATGGCAGAGAGATGGGAGAAAAACTGCTCTCCTGGTGAACAGTCCTGGGCAGACAGGGTTTAAAACACTGGCATATAGTTCATTAGCCTAATGCGTAGGCCATTTAGGGTTTCCAAGCAAAGTACCAATTTGACAAATTATATAGAATTCCAGGGGCGTATTGTAGGTTTGTCTTTTTAACATAGACTAATGTTTAAAATGTCCCTATAAAACTTATAGATGGCACAAGTGTTTTCGCCCACTGTGAAATTGCATGTTACAGCTCATCCGTTGTTCTTGTTTAGAGTCTTTTCTGTCGAAGTATTCATCCATTACCTTTCTCTACCACAGAATAAAAGACTGAGATACTTTTCGAAATGTTCTTATTTTGTGTTCCAGACCAAGGACAATCAATACAGGATTCGGAATGAAGTCGTAGTTTGTTAATCTCACATGGTGATCCCAATCAGCTGACAGATAATCTTACTGTTTATAATGATAGTCCTATGAGCTGCATAGACAAAAAAAATAAAATAAATAAACATAAACAAAAAATACACAAACATTAAATCCACACCGATTATATTATAAACTACCATTAACTGAAATGAATTGTAAGATTCCTGCAATATCTTCAATCACGCAGTTTTTACGCTGCGGCAATATAAGACATCATTACTGAAATAGATTTATGTCCATTTCTTTTAGTTTGTTTGTTTTCAAATAGTGTAGGCTTAGTGTGTGTCATTTGAAACCTGTGATTACATGTAGGTCAATGGGCCGAGTGTCTGTCATTGGGGGGGTGTGGTAGATCTGTTTTTTCTTTTTTTTATCTGAAAATAGGTGAGTTTTTACATCAAAAAAATAAAAATAAACATGACTATCCGGATGTTCATTAAAAAGTTGTAATTTGGTAATCACCCATTTTTGGCTGCTACAATACAAAATGAGTATATCATTCAAGAGGACAACTGGCTTATTATCCTCAGTAATGGCACCGTAAACCCTACGATAGAATATATCAAGGTAATCCCCAGTTACTGTCCTACATGCTGTTTAACATGCAGGCTGCAGTAACACGCAGACATTTGTGCAGTCGTGGAGAGCGTGATCTTAATTACTTTAAAGTCCAGATGCTGGAGGGATAATCCCACTACTGGAGTTTTGCTGGACCAAACCACATGCATGCATCAGTCGTAATTGCTCTAAATGCATGGAGTCATGTGTTGGAGAACACTCAACACCGTTACTGGTCACATTGACCTTGTCGAAATGCTCTACTCGGGGCCTGGGATGGGGTGGAGTTTCTTCCTGTTTGTTACATTGCTCCAAGCCTCTGGCTGACTTAGCGAAGGTAAACGAATTTTTTTTTTATTTTTCTTCTCTTCAAAGTGATGACTTAATACTGCAGGGGGACAGGATAGATAGCGGAGTACACTGATGTGTCCAACGTGCCATTTTCTCAGGGGTTGAGTGCAGTCTCTCCTGGAGATCTATAGCACCTGCTAGCAAGATGGCTATGTTCAATAACTTCCATACGATAACAGCAAAAGGACACAGCATGTTGACCTTTGAAGAAATAAGCTCAACTATTCCCCAGCCAGTCAAACATGGCTAGAGCTTCTATTGATCTCTGATAACAACTGGAGTGAAGATTAGTCCTTCCTGTGGTTTCCCTATTAGAATTTGGTCATTGTAGTAACCAACGCTCCAGTACTGTGTTGCTTACTTTTTTATTTATTTTTTATTTTTTCTCAACCTGGTAGAGAAACCATTAGCAAAAACACACCAAATGCTGGTCTTTTCAAAAGGGTACGTGTTTCTTCTAAAACAGGAGAGAGGGAGGAAGAGAGAGGGAAATAATAGCATAGCAAAAAGAAGGAGAGAGCAGAAGAGAGCTTCACTTTGAAGAACACAGCTGACCTGAGGGAGAGATGGTGCTAAAGTGGGTTTCCGTGCCTCAAGGGAGTCGAGAGACACAAAGAAATCAATCACACACACTTGTATGCTCACAACGCCTTGGGAGCAAACACAAGCTTACATACAGACACCCACTCACAGGTTGTGCTCTCACTCCATCTGAGAAAAATATAAGCTCTATAATTCCTTTATCTCACCCCCAAAAGTGAAGGAAGATACAATAAATGGGAAAGGAAGAAAATTAGGGGGAGAGAGACAGAAGGAAAGAGAAAGAGACAGAAAGCAATGCTGGGCTGAAAGAAAAGACTTTGGGAATAGCGAGTAATATCAAACGAATTATTATTAGAAATTTCCAGCTTTCCCTCAGGCATGAGAACAAGACCTTTCCTACTGTTTTCTGTCAATGTGGAGAAATCTGAATTATTTTATTACCAGTTTATTACTACTAACACAACTCAATCAAATTGTTTGAATTTAGCAAAATATTAATTAATTTACTGTTAAACCAATTTGAGCTTTCATTTATTTATTTATTTATTGCAGAGGTAATCAGTCAAAAAAGGAAAGTTAAATTAAGCAGACTGATTCCTATTTTTATCTACTGTTCTTTCCAGGCTGTTGTAAATAAGAATCTTGTTCTTAAGTGATTTGCCTGGTTAAATAAAGCATGATAAACCAGCATTTTGTTGAAATTTGAGAGGTTATGCATTTTGTTGGATAATTCATCTGTGTCTGGCTGCTTGATCCTAATTGCTTGTCT